>NC_053391.1:569611941-569856941 GCF_905171765.1 Bufo bufo | reverse complement strand
AGTGAAAACCATTTCAGGGGACTACCTCTTGAAGCTCATCAAGAGAATGCCAAGAGTGTGCAAAGCAGTAATCAAAGCAAAAGGTGGCTACTTTTAAGAACCTAGAATATAACATATTTTCAGTTGTTCCACACTTGTTTGTTATGTATATAATTCCACATGTGTTAATTCATAGTTTTGATGCCTTCAGTGTGAATCTACAATTTTCATGGTCATGAAAATAAAGAAAACTCTTTAAATGAGAAGGTGTGTTCAAACTTTTGGTCTGTACTGTATATATACACTGCTCAAAAAAATAAAGGGAACACAAAAATAACACATCCTAGATCTGAATTAATTAAATATTCTTCTGAAATACTTTGTTCTTTACATAGTTAAATGTGCCGACAACAAAATCACACAAAAATAAAAAAATGGAAATCAAATTTTTTAACCCATGGAGGTCTGGATTTGGAGTCACACTCAAAATTAAAGTGGAAAAACACACTACAGGCTGACCCAACTTTGATGTAATGTCCTTAAAACAAGTCAAAATGAGGCTCAGTAGTGTGTGTGGCCTCCACGTGCCTGTATGACCTCCCTACAATGCCTGTGCATGCTCCTGATTAGGGATGAGCGAACCCGAACTGTATAGTTCGTGTTCGTACTGAATTTTGGGGTGTCCGTGACACGGACCCGAACCCGAACATTTTCGTAAGAGTCCGGGTTCGGGTTCGGTGTTCGGCGCTTTCTTGGCGCTTTTTGAAAGGCTGCAAAGCAGCCAATCAACAAGCGTCATACTACTTGGCCCAAGAGGCCATCACAGCCATGCCTACTATTGGCATGGCTGTGATTGGCCAGTGCACCATGTGACCCAGCCTCTATTTAAGCTGGAGTCACGTAGCGCCGCATGTCACTCTGCTATGATCAGTATAGGGAGAGGTTGAAGCTGCGACGTTAGGGCGAGATTAGGCAGATTAACTCCTCCAAAAGACTTCATTCTGTGATCGATCTGCAGCTGTGGATCATTGAAGTGCTATTATTGACTTGCTCACTTTTTTGAGGCTGCCCAGAGCGTTTTTAGATCACTTTTTTTCTGGGGTGATCGGCGGCCATTTTGTGACTTGTGGTGCGCCAGCACGAGCTATCACCAAGTGTATTTAACCATCGATAGTGTGGTTATTTTGTGCTATATCCTACATCAGCTGCAGGCTGAGCCTGTGTCACCGAAGTGCATTTAACCATCAACAGTGTGGTTATTTTTTGGCCATATATTACATCAGGGGCAAGTTGAGCCTGTCACCCAGCGCCTAAAAAATAGACCTGACATTTCTATTCAACCAAATCTGCACAGTTTTAGCTGGTCAAGTTATTTGTAGTGACCGTAAAAGCAGACTTTTTGTTCTGGGTTAAAAAAGCATTCCCAAATTTGCCATTCTGAAAATAACTAGTTTGTGGTATTTGAGGCCTACTTGAAATCTATCCCAAAAAGAAAATCTTACATTGAAGGTATTGATAGTGTCATTCAGAAAAACCTAAGACACACGCTAGCGTGCTGATAGAAGTGTCATTCTGTGATTAAACCTATAACTGTCACACAGCGCAAAAAAAACAGGTCTCACATCTCTATTCAACCAAATCTGCACAGTTTTAGCTGGTCAAGTTATTTGTAGTGACCGTAAAAGCAGACTTTTTGTTCTGGGTTGAAAAAGCATTCCTAAATTTGCCATTCTGAAAATAACTAGTTTGTGGTATTTGAGGCCTACTTGAAATCTATCCCAAAAAGAAAATCTTATATTGAAGGTATTGATAATAGTGTCATTCAGAAAAACCTAAGACACACGCTAGCGTGCTGATAGAAGTGTCATTCTGTGATTAAACCTATAACTGTCACACAGCGCAAAAAAAAACAGGTCTCACATCTCTATTCAACCAAATCTGCACAGTTTTAGCTGGTCAAGTTATTTGTAGTGACCGTAAAAGCAGACTTTTTGTTCTGGGTTGAAAAAGCATTCCCAAATTTGCCATTCTCAAAATTGTGGTGAACGGGAACAATGAGGAAAACATCTATAAGGGACGCGGACGCGGACGCGGACGTGGACATGGTCGTGGTGGTGTTAGTGGACCCTCTGGTGCTGGGAGAGGACGTGGCCGTTCTGCCACAGCCACACGTCCTAGTGAACCAACTACCTCAGGTCCCAGTAGCCAGCAGAATTTACAGCGATATTTGGTGGGGCCCAATGCCGTTCTAAGGATGGTAAGGCCTGAGCAGGTACAGGCATTAGTCAATTGGGTGGCCGACAGTGGATCCAGCACGTTCACATTATCTCCCACCCAGTCTTCTGCAGAAAGCGCACAGATGGCGCATGAAAACCAAGCCCATCGGTCTGTCACATCACCCCCATGCATATCAGGGAAACTGTCTTAGCCTCAAGTTATGCAGCAGTCTCTTATGCTGTTTGAAGACTCTGCTGCCAGGGTTTCCCAAGGGCATCCACCTAGCCCTTCCCCAGGGGTGGAAGAGATAGAATGCACTAACGCACAACCACTTATTTTTCCTGATGATGAGGACATGGGAATACCACCTCAGCACGTCTCTGATGATGACGAAACACAGGTGCCAACTGCTGCGTCTTTCTGCAGTGTGCAGGCTGAACAGGAGGTCAGGGATCAAGACTGGGTGGAAGACGATGCAGGGGACGATGAGGTCCTAGACCCCACATGGAATGAAGGTCGTGCCACTGACTTTCACAGTTCGGAGGAAGAGGCAGTGGTGAGACCGAGCCAACAGCGTAGCAAAAGAGGGAGCAGTGGGCAAAATCAGAACACCCGCCGCCAAGAGACTCCGCCTGCTACTGACCGCCGCCATCTGGGACCGAGCACCCCAAAGGCAGCTTCAAGGAGTTCCCTGGCATGGCACTTCTTCAAACAATGTGCTGACGACAAGACCCGAGTGGTTTGCACGCTGTGCCATCAGAGCCTGAAGCGAGGCATTAACGTTCTGAACCTTAGCACAACCTGCATGACCAGGCACCTGCATGCAAAGCATGAACTGCAGTGGAGTAAACACCTTAAAAACAAGGAACTCACTCAGGCTCCCCCTGCTACCTCTTCTGCTGCTGCCGCCTCGGCCTCTTCTGCTGCTGCTGCCGCCGCCTCGGCCTCTTCCTCCGCCTCTGGAGGAACGTTGGCACCTGCCGCCCAGCAAACATGGGATGTACCACCAACACCACCACCTGCGTCACCAAGCATCTCAACCATGTCACACGGCAGCGTTCAGCTCTCCATCTCACAAACATTTGAGAGAAAGCGTAAATTCTCACCTAGCCACCCTCGATCCCTGGCCCTGAATGCCAGCATTTCTAAACTACTGGCCTATGAAATGCTGTCATTTAGGCTGGTGGACACACACAGCTTCAAACAGCTCATGTCACTTGCTGTCCCACAGTATGTTGTTCCCAGCCGCCACTACTTCTCCAAGAGAGCCGTGCCTTCCCTGTACAAACAAGTGTCCGATAAAATCAAGTGTGCACTGCGCAACGCCATCTGTGGCAAGGTCCACCTAACCACAGATACGTGGACCAGTAAGCACGGCCAGGGACGCTATATCTCCCTAACTGCACACTGGGTAAATGTAGTGGCGGCTGGGCCCCAGGCGGAGAGCTATTTGGCGCACGTCCTTCCGCCGCCAAGGATCACAGGGCAACATTCTTTGCCTCCTGTCTCCTCCTCCTCCTACTCAGCTTCCTCCTCCTCTTCTTCCACCTGCTCATCCAGTCAGCCACACACCTTCACCACCAACTTCAGCACAGCACGGGGTAAACGTCAGCAGGCCATTCTGAAACTCATATGTTTGGGGGACAGGCCCCACACCGCACAGGAGTTGTGGCGGGGTATAGAACAACAGACCGACGAGTGGTTGCTGCCGGTGAGCCTCAAGCCCGGCCTGGTGGTGTGCGATAATGGGCGAAATCTCGTTGCAGCTCTGGGACTAGCCGGTTTGACGCACATCCCTTGCCTGGCGCATGTGCTGAATTTGGTGGTGCAGAAGTTCATTCGCAACTACCCCGACATGTCAGAGCTGCTGCATAAAGTGCGGGCCGTCTGTTCGCGCTTCCGGCGTTCACACCCTGCCGCTGCTCGCCTGTCTGCGCTACAGCGTAACTTCGGCCTTCCCGCTCACCGCCTCATATGCGACGTGCCCACCAGGTGGAACTCCGCCTTGCATATGCTGGACAGACAGTGCGAGCAGCAGCAGGCCATAGTGGAGTTTCAGCTGCAGCACGCACGGGTCAGTCGCACTGCGAATCAGACCCACTTCACCACCAATGACTGGGCCTCCATGCGAGACCTGTGTGCCCTGTTGCGCTGTTTCGAGTACTCCACCAACATGGCCAGTGGCGATGACGCCGTTATCAGCATTACAATACCACTTCTATGTCTCCTTGAGAAAACACTTAGGGCGATGATGGAAGAGGAGGTGGCCCAGGAGGAAGAGGAGGAAGAGGGGTCATTTTTAGCACTTTTAGGCCAGTCTCTTCGAAGTGACTCAGAGGGAGGTTTTTTGCAACACCAGAGGCCAGGTACAAATGTGGCCAGACAGGGCCCACTACTGGAGGACGAGGAGGACGAGGATGAGGAGGAGGTGGAGGAGGATGAGGATGAAGCATGTTCACAGCGGGGTGGCACCCAAAGCAGCTCGGGCCCATCACTGGTGCGTGGCTGGGGGGAAACACAGGACGATGACGATACGCCTCCCACAGAGGACAGCTTGTCCTTACCTCTGGGCAGCCTGGCACACATGAGCGACTACATGCTGCAGTGCCTGCGCAACGACAGCAGAGTTGCCCACATTTTAACGTGTGCGGACTACTGGGTTGCCACCCTGCTGGATCCCCGGTACAAAGACAATGTGCCCACCTTACTTCCTACACTGGAGCGTGATAGGAAGATGCGCGAGTACAAGCGCACGTTGGTAGATGCGCTACTGAGAGCATTCCCAAATGTCACAGGGGAACCAGTGGAAGCCCAAGGCGAAGGCAGAGGAGGAGAAAGAGGTCGCCAACGCAGCTGTGTCACGCCCAGCTCCTCTGAGGGCAGGGTTAGCATGGCAGAGATGTGGAAAAGTTTTGTCCACACGCCACAGCTAAGTGCACCACCACCTGATACGGAACGTGTTAGCAGGAGGCAACATTTCACTAACATGGTGGAACAGTACCTGTGCACACCCCTCCACGTACTGACTGATGGTTCGGCCCCATTCAACTTCTGGGTCTCCAAATTGTCCACGTGGCCAGAGCTAGCCTTTTATGCCTTGGAGGTGCTGGCCTGCCCGGCGGCCAGCGTTTTGTCTGAACGTGTATTCAGCACGGCAGGGGGCGTCATTACAGACAAACGCAGCCGCCTGTCTACAGCCAATGTGACGTTCATAAAAATGAACCAGGCATGGATCCCACAGGACCTGTCCATCCCTTGTGCAGATTAGATATTAACTACCTCCCCTTAACAATATATTATTCTACTCCAGGGCACTTCCTCATTCAATACTATTTTTAATTTCATTTTACCATTATATTGCGGGGCAACCTAAAGTTGAATGAACCTCTCCTCTGTCTGGGTGCCGGGGCCTAAATGTGTGACAGTGGCCTGTTCCAGTGGTGGGTGACGTGAAGCCTGATTCTCTGCTATGACATGAATACAGATTCTGCACTGACATAAGGCCAGATTCTCTGTTACGGGACCGCTCTCCTCTGCCTGGGTGCCTGGGCCTAAATGTGTGACAGTGGCCTGTTCCAGTGGTGGCTGACGTGAAGCCTGATTCTCTGCTATGACATGAAGACAGATTCTGCGCTGACATAAGGCCAGATTCTCTGTAACGGGACCGCTCTCCTCTGTCTGGGTGCCGGGGCATAAATGTGTGACAGTGGCCTGTTCCAGTGGTGGGTGACGTGAAGCCTGATTCTCTGCTATGACATGAATACAGATTCTGCGCTGACATAAGGCCAGATTCTCTGTTACGGGACCTCTCTCCTCTGCCTGGGTGCCTGGGCCTAAATGTGTGACAGTGGCCTGTTCCAGTGGTGGCTGACGTGAAGCCTGATTCTCTGCTATGACATAAATACAGATTCTGCGCTGACATAAGGCCAGATTCTCTGTTACGGGACCTCTCTCCTCTGCCTGGGTGCCTGAGCCTAAATGTGTGACAGTGGCCTGTTCCAGTGGTGGGTGACGTGAAGCCTGATTCTCTGCTATGACATGAATACAGATTCTGCGCTGACATAAGGCCAGATTCTCTGTTACGGGACCTCTCTCCTCTGCCTGGGTGCCTGGGCCTAAATGTGTGACAGTGGCCTGTTCCAGTGGTGGCTGACGTGAAGCCTGATTCTCTGCTATGACATGAATACAGATTCTGCGCTGACATAAGGCCAGATTCTCTGTTACGGGACCGCTCTCCTCTGTCTGGGTGCCGGGGCCTAAATGTGTGACAGTGGCCTGTTCCAGTGGTGGGTGACGTGAAGCCTGATTCTCTGCTATGACATGAATACAGATTCTGCGCTGACATAAGGCCAGATTCTCTGTTACGGGACCTCTCTCCTCTGCCTGGGTGCCTGGGCCTAAATGTGTGACAGTGGCCTGTTCCAGTGGTGGGTGACATGAAGCCTGATTCTCTGCTATGACATGAATACAGATTCTGCGCTGACATAAGGCCAGATTCTCTGTTACGGGACCGCTCTCCTCTGTCTGGGTGCCGGGGCCTAAATGTGTGACAGTGGCCTGTTCCAGTGGTGGGTGACGTGAAGCCTGATTTTCTGCTATGACATGAAGACAGATTCTGCGCTGACATAAGGCCAGATTCTCTGTTACGGGACCTCTCTCCTCTGCCTGGGTGCCTGGGCCTAAATGTGTGACAGTGGCCTGTTCCAGTGGTGGGTGACGTGAAGCCTTATTCTCTGCTATGACATGAAGACAGATTCTGCGCTGACTCAAGGCCAGATTCTCTGTTACGGGACCTCTCTCCTCTGCCTGGGTGCCTGGGCCTAAATGTGTGACAGTGGCCTGTTCCAGTGGTGGGTGACGTGAAGCCTGATTCTCTGCTATGACATGAAGACAGATTCTGCGCTGACATAACGCCAGATTCTCTGCTACGGGACCTCTCTCCTCTGCCTGGGTGCCTGGGCCTAAATGTGTGACAGTGGCCTGTTCCAGTGGTGGGTGACGTGAAGCCTGATTCTCTGCTATGACATGAAGACAGATTCTGCACTGACATAAGGCCAGATTCTCTGTTACGGGACCGCTCTCCTCTGTCTGGGTGCTGGGGCCTAAATGTGTGACAGTGGCCTGTTCCAGTGGTGGGTGACGTGAAGCCTGATTCTCTGCTATGACATGAATACAGATTCTGCGCTGACATAAGGCCAGATTCTCTGTTACGGGACCTCTCTCCTCTGCCTGGGTGCCTGGGCCTAAATGTGTGACAGTGGCCTGTTCCAGTGGTGGGTGACGTGAAGCCTGATTCTCTGCTATGACATGAAGACTGATTCTGCGCTGACATGAAGCCAGATTCTCTGCTATGGCATGAAGAGACTGATTCTCTGCTGACATGAAGCCAGATTCTTTGCTATGGCATGAAGAGACTGATTCTCTGCTGACGTGAAGCCAGATTCTCTGCTATGGGACCTCTGTCCAATTGATATTGGTTCATTTATATTTTTTTTATTTTAATTCATTTCCCTATCCACATTTGTTTGCAGGGTATTTACCTACATGTTGCTGCCTTTTGCAGCCCTCTAGCTCTTTCCTGGGCTGTTTTACAGCCTTTTTAGTGCCCAAAAGTTCGGGTCCCCATTGACTTCAATGGGGTTCGGGACGAAGTTCGGTTCGGGTTCGGATCCCGAACCCGAACATTTACGGGAAGTTTGGCCGAACTTCTCGAACCCGAACATCCAGGTGTTCGCTCAACTCTACTCCTGATGAGGTGGCTGACGGTCTCCTGAGGGATCTCCTCCCAGACCGCGACTAAAGCATCTGCCAACTCCTGGACAGTCTGTGGTGCAACGTGACGTTAGTGGATAGAGCGAGACATGATGTCCCAGATGTGCTCAATTGGATTCGGGTCTGGGGAACGAGCGGGCCAGTCCATAGCATCAATGCCTTCGTCTTGCAGGAACTGCTAACACACTCCAGCCACATGAGGTCTAGCATTGTCTTGCATTAGGAGGAACCCAGGGCCAACCGCACCAGCATATGGTCTCACAAGGGGTCTGAGGATCTCATCTCTGTACCTAATGGCAGTCAGGCTACCTCTGGCGAGCACATGGAGGGCTGTGCGGCCCTCCAAAGAAATGCCACCCCACACCATTACTGACCCAATGCCAAACCGGTCATGCTGGAGGATGTTGCAGGCAGCAGAACGTTCTCCACGGCGTCTCCAGACTCTGTCACGTCTGTCACATGTGCTCAGTGTGAACCTGCTTTCATCTGTGAAGAGCACAGGGCGCCAGTGTTGCAAATTTGGTGTTCTCTGGCAAATGCCAAACGTCCTGCACGGTGTTGGGCTGTAAGCACAACACCCATCTGTGGACGTCGGGCCCTCATATCACCCTCATGGAGTCTGTTTCTGACCATTTGAGCAGACACATGCACATTTGTGGCCTGCTGGAAGTCATTTTACAGGGCTCTGGCAGTGCTCCTCCTGTTCCTCCTTGCACAAAGGCGGAGGTAGCGGTCCTGCTGCTGTGTTGCTGCCCTCCTACGGCCTCATCCACATCTCCTGATGTACTGGCCTGTCTCCTGGTAGCGCCTCCATGCTCTGGACACTACGCTGACAGACACAGCAAACCTTCTTGCCACAGCTCGCATTGATGTGCCATCCTGGATAGGCTGCACTACCTGAGCCACTTGTGTGGGTTGTAGACTCCGTCTCATGCTACCACTAGAGTGAAAGCACCGCCAGCAATCAAAAGTGACCAAAACATCAGCCAGGAAGCATAGGAACTGAGAAGTGTCTGTGGTCACCACCTGCAGAACCACTCCTTTATTGGGGGTGTCTTGCTAATTGCCTATAATTTCCACCTGTTGTCTATCCCATTTGCACAACAGCATGTGAAATTGATTGTCACTCGGTGTTGCTTCCTAAGTGGACATCAAAATCCAGCCTAAATGGATGTATTAAATATCATGGGTTAAATATAGAAATAGAAGGTCCAGCTAAGGTATAACCCTACAAAGTGGATAATCTTTAATAATATTCACAAAACAAACATTCAGTCCTATTATGTCCAAACATAAGCGTGTCCTAAGTGGACAGTTTGATTTCACAGAAGTGTGATTGACTTGGAGTTACATTGTGTTGTTTAAGTGTTCCCTTTATTTTTTTGAGCAGTGTATATATATATATATATATATATACACATACACTCACCTAAAGAATTATTAGGAACACCATACTAATACGGTGTTGGACCCCCTTTTGCCTTCAGAACTGCCTTAATTCTACGTGGCATTGATTTAACAAGGTGCTGATAGCATTTTTTAGAAATGTTGGCCCATATTGATAGGATAGCAACTTGCAGTTGATGGAGATTTGAGGGATGCAAATCCAGGGCACGAAGCTCCCGTTCCACCACATCCCAAAGATGCTCTATTGGGTTGAGATCTGGTGACTGTGGGGGCCATTTTAGTAAAGTGAACTCATTGTCATGTTCAAGAAACCAATTTGAAATGATTCGAGCTTTGTGACATGGTGCATTATCCTGCTGGAAGGAGCCATCAGAGGATGGATACATGTTCTCATTCTGTTTACGCCAAATTCGGACTCTACCATTTGAATGTCTCAACATAAATCGAGACTCATCAGACCAGGCAACATTTTTCCAGTCTTCAACAGTCCAATTTTGGTGAGCTCGTGCAAATTGTAGCCTCTTTTTCCTATTTGTAGTGGAGATGAGTGGTACCCGGTGGGGTCTTCTGCTGTTGTAGCCCATCCGCCTCAAGGTTGTGCGTGTTGTGGCTTCACAAATGCTTTGCTGCATACCTCGGTTGTAACGAGTGGTTATTTCAGTCAACGTTGCTCTTCTATCAGCTTGAATCAGTCGGCCCATTCTCTTCTGACCTCTAGCATCCACAAGGCATTTTTGCCCACAGGACTGCCGCATACTGGATGTTTTTCCCTATTCACACCATTCTTTGTAAACCCTAGAAATGGTTGTGCGTGAAACCCAGTAACTGAGCAGATTGTGAAATACTCAGACCGGCCCGTCTGGCACCAACAACCATGCCACGCTCAAAATTGCTTAAATCACCTTTCTTTCCCATTCTGACATTCAGTTTGGAGTTCAGGAGATTGTCTTGACCAGGACGACAGCCCTAAATGCATTGAAACAACTGCCATGTGATTGGTTGACTAGATAATTGCATTAATGAGAAATAGAACAGGTGTTCCTAATAATTCTTTAGGTGAGTGTATATGTTTTGTAACAACTGCTACTCATGACTGCAATGGATATCTGTCGATTGTTCATCCTCTGTAAAATTGTCATTGAAATGTACACTGTCATTGTAATATAAATAAAAAAATAAAGTATTTATAAAAAAACAAAAAAATATGTTTGTTTGTTTTTTTGCTTAAAAACTGCTTTTATTGTGCTAAAGTGAAATAAATAAAAAAGTAGACATATTAGGTATTGACACGTCCGTAACAACCTGCTCTATAAAAATACCACATGACCTAACCCCTCAGGTGAACACCTTAAAAAATAAATAAAATAACAACAGTGCCAAAAAAGCAATTTTTTGTTACCTTACATCACAAAAATTGCAACACCAAGCGATAAAAAAGGTGTATGCCCCCGAAAATAGTACCAATCAAACCGTCACCTCATCCCGCAAAAAAGGAGACCCTACCTAAGACAATCGGTCAAAAAATAAAAAAGCTATGGCTCTCAGATTACGGATACACTAAAACATCATTTTTTTGTTTTAAAAAATGCTATTATTGTGTAAAACTTAAATTAATAAGAAAAAGTATACATATTAGGTATTGCCACGTCCGTGAACGCTGAAAAAATAAATAAATGAAAACTGTGCCAAAATTACAAATTCTTTGGTCACCTTGCTCCATAAAGTGTAATAATAAATGATCAAAAATGATATGTACCCAAAAATGGTACCAATAAAAACATCAACTCGTCCTGCAAAAAATGAGCCCCTGCACAAGATGTTCGGCAGAAAAATTAAAAAAAATATGGATTTCAGAAAATGGAGACACAAAAACAAAATTTTTTTCCCCAAAAATGCTTTATTATGTAAAACTGAAACAAACAAAGAGAGTAGACATATTTGATATCATTGCGTCCGTAACAACCTTCTCTATAAAAATAGCACATGATCTACCCTGTCAGATGAATGTTGTAAAAAAAATAATAATTAAAAACTGTGCCAAAACAGCCATTTTCTGGTTACCTTGCCTCACAAAAAACATAATATAGGGCAATAAAAAATCATATGTACCCCAAAATAGTACCAATAAAACTGGCACCTTATCCCCTAGTTTTCAAAATGGGGTCACTTTTTGGGAGTTTCTACTGTAAGGGTGCATCAGGGGGGCTTTAAATGGGACATGGCATCTAAAAACCAGTTCAGCAAAATCTGCCTTCCAAAAACCATATGGCGTTCCTTTTCTTCTGCACCCTTACATCAGTTTATGACCACATGTGGGGTGTTTCTGTAAACCACAGAATCAGGGTAATAAATATTGAGTTTTGTTTGGCTGTTAATCCTCATATGGATTAAAATGGAAAATCTGCCAAAAAAGTGAAATTTTGAAATTTCATCTCTATTTTCCTTTATCCCTAAAGGGTTAACAAAGTTTGTAAAATCAGTTTTGAGTAGCTTGAGGGGTGTAGTTTCTATAATGGGTTCATTTATGGGGGATTTCACTATGTAAGCTCCACAAAGTGACTTCAGACCTCAACTGGTCCTTAAAAAGTGGGTTTTGGAAATTTTCATAAAAATTTTAAGAATTGCTTCTAAAATTCTAAGCCATCTAACGTCCTAAAAAAAAAAAAGACATTTACAAAATGATGCCAACATAAAACAGACATATGGGAAATGTTAAGTAATAAATATTTTATGAGGTATCACTTTCTGTTTTAAAGGAAAGAAATAGAAATTTTGAAAATTGTGAATTTTTCCTTATTTTTGGTAAATTTGTCATTTTTTTATACCGTAAATAAAGGTGAAATATATTGACTCAAATTTATGACTGTCATGAAGTACAATTTGTCACGAGAAAACCATCTCAGAATGGCTTGGATAAGTAAAAGCGTTCCAAAGTTATTACCACATATAGTGACACATGTCAGATTTGCAAAAAATGGCCTGGGCAGGAAGGTGAAAACTGGCCCAGGGTAGAAAGGGTTAACAACAGAGCTAAAGCAAACAGTCAGAAGGTCAGTGTGTCCTTGTTTTTCTTCCAAAACATTGCATAAGTAGAAAGTCATAAAGTCTCTCAGTATTAGCTTGCTGTTGTCACGAGGATGTCAAGAGCCACGTCTGACTCTGTTATACCCGGGGTCAGGAAGTCGCAGCGGGTGGCTGAGCGCTCTATGTCTAAAGATAGTGCTGTTTCTTAATGGTAGCTTTCTGGGTTTGCCTTGCAATCCTTTTTGGCTCACTCAGGGATCCGTAGCTTCTTCTCCTCAGCTGTTTCTTGTCCAGCAATCCCAACCTCCTTATATTCCCCTCTCCCACTTCTCTGGTTGCCAGATATAGAGCTTCCTGCCTGGACCTCTATACTGACCCACTGGAGCTGTGTAGCTGTGATTCCTGGTTGTTGTTCCAGAGCGTTACCCTCCGGGTCCCTGTTGGGCTTTTGTTGTCCACTGTTGTCGCCCACCTGGGATTATATGTTTTGTCTGTATTGTCTGTCCTCTCCTTGGTGTTTTCCTTTAGTGTTAGTGGTGCGGACTAGTGTTCCCACCGCCCTATTCACTATGTAGGGCTCATCTCAGGGAAAGCCAGGGTTTAGGCACGTGATCGGCGTACGGGTGAGGAACCCGTCTAGGGACGTCAGGGCAGTCAGGTGCCAGCCTAAAGGTGAGTTAGGGGTCACCACCTTTCCCTCTCCCTTGGACAGGGCCTTCCCATTTCCCTCCCTTTGCGACATGTATGTGATCGGCACGCCGGTCATGATATTATATCTGGCCCTTATTTTGTGTAGGTAGAAAGAAAGAAAAAAAAAAAGAAAAAAAATACTTTTTCTTTCTGCCTATTTAGAATCCAGTATGGATCCAATTGCTGCTTTGATAAAGCAACTTCAAAGCCTGTCTTTGGAGGTGGCAGGATTGAAGGCAACAGCAGCAATTGCAACAGACCGCAAGCCCAGCGGTTGCTTTGGGTAACCAGGTTGCTGCGGAACCCAAGGTTGTTCTTCCTGACAGATTTTCTGGGGGAAGGGACAAATTTGTGACGTTCCGTGAGGCCTGTAAGTTATATTTTAAGCTGCGCCCTTACTCCTCTGGTAATGAAGAACAGCGGGTGGGGATTGTTACTTCCCTGCTTCAGGGGGACCCGCAATCCTGGGCGTTCTCTTTACCCACTGATTCCCAGGCTCTCCGGTCAGTGGATGAATTTTTTGGGGCCTTGGGTCTCATATATGATGACCCTGACCGAGTCGCCCTGGCTGAATCGAAATTACTGAGACTCCTACAGGGAGAGCAGCCAGCAGAGGAGTATTGCTCAGAGTTTCGTAGGTGGGCTACGGATACCCAGTGGAACGACCCGGCTCTCAGGAGTCAGTTCTGCTCTGGGTTATCCGAAAGGGTTAAGGATGCGCTTGCGCTGTATGAGGCTCCCTTTTCCCTTGATGCTGTTATGTCCCTTTCTATCAGAATAGATAGACGTCTTAGGGACAGATTGAAAAATCCTGAGCAATTGGTATCCCCTGCCAAGCAGCAGTAAGTCTGTACGGACCTAGGCGAGCCTATGCAGCTAGGAGGAACTACTCGTCAGGTCCGTCCTCCTGAGGCTCGCCGTAGGCATGGGGTTTGTTTTTTCTGTAGGGGGAGGGTTCATTTCATGAATGTCTATCCTTCCTTTCTCAAAAACAAAAGACCGTCGGAACTACTAACCCCAGGCTGTGTGGAGGATGTCAGCTGGGGGGTATACGTTTCCTCCATACGAACATCTCAATTTGTGTTGCCAGCGGTTGTTGTTTTTGGTGTTAAGACGGAGACTATTTCTTTCTTTCTAGACAGTGGAGCAGGAGTAAATTTGATATATGCCCATTTTGCCCACACTATGGGTTTGTCTCTCTGTACGCTACAGAGACCTATTCCCATATTCGCTATTGATTCTGCTCCTCTGTCTCAGAGAAACCTCACTCACATTGTCCATAACTTAC
Organism: Bufo bufo; assembly: GCF_905171765.1. Classification (NCBI taxonomy): domain Eukaryota; kingdom Metazoa; phylum Chordata; class Amphibia; order Anura; family Bufonidae; genus Bufo; species Bufo bufo. The sequence goes on along the minus strand of NC_053391.1, from coordinate 569,842,564 downwards.
ACCTTCGGGTAGGGGACCACCATAACGAGTGTCTATCATGTTATGTTCTGGAGGGCCTTCCCACTCCTGTGGTATTGGGTCTTCCCTGGTTGGTAGCGCACAATCCAGTGGTGGATTGGCAGGCCAGGGAGATATTGGAGTGGAGTGAGCATTGCAGAGAAAATTGCTTAAATAGCAATTGCGTAGTCGCCTCCATAGCTACTCTACCTACATTTGTTTCGGACTTTGAGGATGTTTTTTCCCCCCTCGCCTATGACAGCACCCATGGATAGCATCCGCCCCTTTCCTCAGGACAGGAAACAGGAAGCACAGCCTCTTTAAAAGGGAAGTACAACCCCCATTACGCCAGTTCTGTTTCCTGTCCTAAGGGACAGGGTGGATAAGAGTAGCGGTTCAGTTTCCGGACAGACTCCTACATGTACAATTTCAGGCACTGCCGTTCGGGTTATCCCAGGCACCCAGGCTTTTCACAAAAATGATTGCAGAAATGATGGCTCATCTGAGAGAGAGGGATTTGATTGTCATTCCCTATCTAGACGATTTTCTCCTTCTCTCTCAGGAACCAGACCAGTTAATCAATCTGATTTACTGGTTCAGGGAGGTTCTAGTGAAACTGGGTTGGGAATTAAATCTCCAGAAATCCAGTCTTGTACCAAGCCAGTTATGCACCTTTCTGGGGTTACTCCTGGACTCCCAGAAACAAATGTGTTTTCTTACACCACAAAGAGTATCTCTGCTAGTCTACAGGGTTCAAGACATTATAGCTCGCCACTCCATCTCCTTAAGAGAAGCAATGTCAGTTCTAGGCCTGATGACGGCCGCAATCCCGGGAGTAGAATGGGCCCACTTCCACTCGAGGTCACTACAGTTGCAGATCCTGGGAGTTTGGGACAAAGATCCCCAATCCTTGGATTCTCTCTTTTTCCTTTCACCTCAAACGTTAAGAGACCTAGAATGGTGGACGGTGCCTTCCAACCTTCAAAAAGGAGTCCCTTGGTCAAGGAAGGATCCCCTAACTCTGACTACAGATGCAAGTCCTTGGGGTTGGGGAGCCCACACAGATTCTCTACTTCTGCAGGGACATTGGAATCAGGAGATAGTCTCCAAGTCTCACAACTTCAAGGAACTTCTAGCGATCCTCATGGCCTTGAAGAGGAGCCTCCACCTCTTAAAAGGCAGAAATATCTTGATCTATTCAGACAACATGATGGCAGTAGCTCATATCAATCGTCATGGGGGGACCAGATCCCCAGACCTGATGTCTCTGACCAAGGAAATTTTCGAGCTGGCAGAAGATTTCCTTCCATCAATCAGGGCAGTAAACTTAAAGGGGACGGAAAATGTAATGGCAGATTTTCTGAGCAGACATTGTGTTTGGCAGGGGGAATGGTCCCTAAATCAGCAGATCTTCGACGACATTGCGGCCCTATGGGGTCTCCCGGTGGTAGATCTCTTTGCCACAAGGGAAAACAGAAGAGTGAAGAAATTCTTCTCCCTATCTCTATCGGAGCAGCCCACAGCGGTGGACGCATTGGCCCAATCATGGAGAGTAGGCATTCTGTACGCCTTCCCTCCTATAAAACTACTCCCGAGAGTCCTGAAGAAAATTCGGGAGGAGAAGGCCCTAATAATTACTATAGCCCCCTTTTGGCCCAGGAGGGTCTGGTTTTCCTGGCTAAGGAGGATGTCGGTAGCAGATCCCTGGGTACTTCCTGTCTTCCCGGGGCTACTAGTGCAGGGGCCGGTACTTCATCCACAGTTAGAGAGCCTGCACTTGACAGCTTGGCTGTTGAGAGGCAGATCCTAGAAATGAAGGGTCTTTCTGGGGAGGTAATAAACACCCTTTTGTCCAGCAGAAAGGCTGTTACTTCAAAGATTTATTAAAGGATTTGGAGGGCCTTCCTTAGGTTTGCAAATAAGCCTGTTAATGTCCTAGAGCCACCGGAGTTGCCACTAGTTCTTAGCTTCCTCCAGGAGGGCTGGAATAAAAAACTTAGACCTAGTACTTTGAAGGTCCATATCTCTGCCTTAAGCGCTCTCTTTGAGTATAAATTAGCAGACCACCCCTGGATTAAAAGATTTGTCATTGCAATTTCTAAACTTGCGCCCGTCCAGAAGTCCAGAGTTCCTCCCTGGGATTTAAATCTAGTTTTGTCTGCCTTAACTGGAGATCCCTTTGAGCCCATTGAAGATATCCCAATAAAAATCTTAACCTATAAATTATCTTTTTTGCTAGCCATTACATCGGCTAGAAGAGTGAGCGAGATATCGACCTTCTCAATTGAGAGACCGTATCTTAACATTTTAGAAGATAGGGTTATTTTATCTCCTGACCCTGCCTTCCTTCCAAAGGTTTCATCATCCTTTCACCGATCACAGGATGTAGTTTTACCTTCCTTTTGTCCCTCACCAAAGAATCTGAAGGAAAGGGAATTCCATTGCCTCGATGTAAGAAGGTGCCTAATTCGGTACCTTTCTGCCACTCGGGGCTGGAGGTCATCCTCTAAGCTTGTGGTTTCCTTCCAGGGACAGAAGAAGGGCTCCCCTGCTTCCTCACAATCTCTTGCCAGATATATTAAACAGGCCATTTACCTTGCATAATCCTCTAAAGGGGTTCCTCCTCCTGCCGGGTTTGGAGCACACGCAACTAGAGCGGTGTCTACATCCTGGGCAGAAAGAGCTTCTGCTTCTATTGACCAGATTTGCAGAGCTGCTACGTGGAGTTCTTCACATACCTTTTTCAAGCACTATAGACTTCAGCTTCCTTCACAAGAGGGTTTAGGGTTTGGGCGTAAAGTCCTCCAAGCAGTTGTCCCACCCTAGATAATCTCGCCTAGATATCCATGGGTGCTGTCATAGGCGAATAGGCGAGGGGGGAAATATGTGACTACACTTACCGGTAATCGTTTTTCCTTGAGCCTATGACAGCACCCGCCTATGACCCTCCCATAATAAAAAAGAAAAAAAAAGAAAAAAGAGTTTTTTTGATAAAGATATAGTATAAATACTCCTTTATTTATGTTTAGAGATATATAAAAAATAAAAATAAATAAATAAATATATATATATATATATATATATATATATATAAGGCTACTTTCACACCTGCGTTCGGGTGTCCGCTCGTGAGCTCTGTTTGAAGGGGCTCACAAGCGGCCCCAAACCCATCCGTCTAGCCCTAATGCATTCTGAGTGGACGCGGATCCGCTCAGAATGCATCAGTCTGGCGGCGTTCAGCCTCCGCTCAGCAAGCGGACACCTGAACGCTGCTTGCAGCGGACACCTGAACGCTGCTGGCCGTGCGGAGGCAAGCGGATCCGTCCAGACTTACAATGTAAGTCAATGGGGACGGATCCGTTTGAAGATGACACAATATGGCTCAATCTTCAAACGGATACGTCCCCCATTGACTTTCAATGTAAAGTCTGGACGGATCCGTTCAGCCTACTTTCACACTTAGAATTTTTTCTAAGTTATAATGCAGACGGATCCGTTCTGAATGGATACAAACGTCTGCATTATAGGAGCGGATCCGTCTGAGCAGACATCAGACGGACCCGTGTGAATGTAGCCTAAGCGTTTGATCTATTATGGATGTATTGTGTCCTATGGTGTAGTCTTTTCTGTTTCCTTAGTTCTTGGAATAGGACTGGCGTGATGGGGGTTGTACTTCCCTTTTAAAGAGGCTGTGCTTCCTGTTTCCTGTCCTGAGTAAAGGGACGGATGCTATCCATGGGTGCTGTCATAGGCTCAAGGAAAAACGATTACCGGTAAGTGTAATCACATATTTCTGAAAAGGGTTGTCAGAAGTTACCACCTCACCGTCCTTATGATTGCCCGGTTAACCTGATTCCCGGTGCAAAATTATCCAAGACCAGGTTATATAATCTTTCGGGTCCCGAGAGACAAGCCATGAAAGATTATATCTCTGAGAGTCTGGCTAAGGAACACATCAGACCCTCTTCATCACCCGTGGCTGCAGGGTTTTTCTTTGTTAAAAAGAAAGATGGGGGCCTGCGTCCTTGCCTAGATTTCCGCGAACTAAACCGGATAACCATCCGAGACCCATACCCTCTTCCTCTCATTCCTGACCTGTTTAATCAGATTGCGGGTGCTAGGTGGTTCTCCAAACTTGATCTTAGGGGGGCCTACAATCTGATTCCTATCAAGGAAGGGGATGAGTGGAAGACAGCTTTTAACACCCCTGAGGGGCATTATGAAAATCTAGTCATGCCTTTCAGTCTGACCAATGCTCCTGCTGTCTTTAAACATTTCGTTAATGACATTTTTAGTCATCTTATCGGCAGGTTTGTGGAGATATACCTAGATGATATTTTAATTTATTCGTCTGATCTGAAAACACATGAGGTGCATGTCAGACAGGTACTGCAGGTCCTACGGACGAATAAATTATATGCGAAAATTGAAAAGTGTGTCTTCGCCGTTCAGGAAATACAGTTCCTGGGATATCTATTATCTGCTTCAGGTTTCCGTATGGATCCTAGGAAGGTCCAGGCAATTTTAGATTGGGATCTTCCTGAGAACCTTAAAGCACTGCAACGGTTCTTGGGTTTTGCAAATTTCTATAGAAAGTTCATTAAAAATTATTCAGTGATTGTCAAACCCCTTACTGACATGACTAGGAAGGGGACTGATTTTTCTAAATGGTCTGACGCCGCTAAAACTGCATTTTCCTCTCTAAAAGAGAGGTTTACCTCGGCACCTGTACTAATCCAACCTGATGTCTCCCAGCCTTTTATTGTTGAAGTAGATGCGTCAGAGGTGGGAGTGGGGGCTGTACTGTTTCAGGGTCCGTCTCCTGGCAAATGGCATCCTTGTGCTTTCTTTTCTAAAAAACTATCTGCAGCGGAGAAGAACTAGGATATTGGCAATAGGGAACTATTAGCTATTAAACTAGCGTTTGAAGAATGGCGTCACTTTTTAGAGGGGGCAATCCACCCCGTCACAGTGATTACGGACCACAAAAACCTTCTGTACCTCGAATCAGCTAAGCGTCTCACCCCTAGACAAGCTAGGTGGTCGCTATTTTTTACCAGGTTTAACTTTTTCATCACCTATCGTCCTGGGGCAAAAAATACCAAGGCAGATGCATTATCTCGTAGTTTCCCTGGAGGGGGTAATGTGGGTGATCCGGTACCAATTTTACAAAGAGGAGTGGTTGTCTCTGCTGCACACTCTGTTCTGGAGGGAAAGGTGTTAGAGGACCAGGGGGACGCCCCGGTCTCTTGCCCCTCAGAGAAATTGTTTGTAACGTTAAACCTGCGTCTCGAATTATAAAAGGAACATCATAATTCGGCACTTGCTGGGCACCCGGGTAGTAAAGCAACCTTGGAGCTATTGTCTCGTCGTTTTTGGTGGCCAAGGTTGCGTCAGGATGTAATGGATTTTGTGTCTACTTGTTCTACTTGTGCACGCGCGAAAGTCTCTCATACACGTCCAGCAGGGTCTTTATTGCCACTTGTCATTCCCAATAGGCCATTGACACATCTGTCAATGGATTTCATCACTGACTTACCTTTGTCTGTGGGTAAAACAGTTATCTTGGTAGTAGTAGACAGGTTTAGCAAAATGGTACACTTCATTGCGTTACCCGCACTACCTAATGCTAAGACTCTTGCCCAGGTATTCATCAGTGAAATCGTGAAGCTTCACGGGGTCCCTTCTGATGTTGTTTCGGATCGGGGAACCCAGTTTATTTCTAAGTTTTGGAAAGCTTTTTGTTTCCGTTTGGGGGTACACTTGTCCTTTTCCTCAGCTTTCCATCCTGAGTCGAATGGACAGACTGAGCGTACCAACCAAAACCTTGAGACATATCTAAGGTGTTTTGTGTCTGAAAACCAAGAGGTGTGGTCATCATATTTACCGTTAGCCGAGTTTGCTATAAATAATCGCCGTCAGGAATCCACTGGCAAGTCACCATTTCTTGGTGCATATGGTTTTCATCCCCAATTCTGTACTTTCAAAGAGGGGGGGTCTTCTGGGGTTCCCGAAGAGGAACGGTTTTCGCTATCTCTTTCATCTGTATGGCAGAAGGTGCAAGCTAACTTGAAAAATATGGGAGGTAAATATAAATGCATGGCTGATAAGAAACGGTCGCCAGGTCCAGACCTAGGAGTGAATGACTATGTGTGGTTATCTACTAGGAATATTAAGTTAAAGGTTCCCTCTTGGAAACTGGGTCCTAGGTTCATTGGTCCTTACAAGATAGTAGCCATCATTAACCCCGTGGCTTTTCGCCTGGAGCTACCTCAAACTTTTAAAATCCATAACGTCTTCCATAAATCGTTACTCAAAGTATGTTCCACCTCTAGAACCGTCACCGCTGCCACCCCCTCCTGTTGTTGTGGATGGTAATCTAGAGTTTCAAATATCCAAAATTGTTGATTCTTGTCGCGTCCGCCGCTCTCTTCAATATCTGGTGCATTGGAGGGGTTACGGTCCCGAGGAAAGAATGTGGGTTCCAGCGTCTGAGGTAAACGCCGACCAGGTTAGTTCAGGCTTTTCATGCCTCTCATCCTGAGTCCTGAGTGTCCGGAAGCCCCTCAAGGAAAGGACAGCCGCCCTCTGGATCCAGCCTCAGGGAATGCCTAGACCGACAGTGTCCGACTACATTGGGTTAATGTCACGAGGGTGTCAAGAGCCACGTCTGACTCCGTTATACCCGGGGTCAGGAAGTCGCAGCGGGTGGCTGCGCGCTCTATGTCTAAAGATAGTGCTGTTTCTTAATGGTAGCTTTCTGGGTTTGCCTTGCAATCCTTTTTGGCTCACTCAGGGATCCGTAGCTTCTTCTCCTCAGCTGTTTCTTGTCCAGCAATCCCAACCTCCTTATATTCCCCTTTCCCACTTCTCTGGTTGCCAGATATAGAGCTTCCTGCCTGGACTTCTATACTGACCCACTGGAGCTGTGTAGCTGTGATTCCTGGTTGTTGTTCCAGAGCGTTACCCTCCGGATCCCTGTTGGGCTTTTGTTGTCCACTGTTGTCCCCCACCTGGGATTATATGTTTTGTCTGTATTGTCTGTCCTCTCCTTGGTGTTTTCCTTTAGTGTTAGTGGTGCGGACTAGTTTTCCCCCCGCCCTATTCACTACGTAGGGCTCATCTCAGGGAAAGCCAGGGTTTAGGCACATGATCGGCGTACGGGTAAGGAACCCGTCTAGGGATGTCAGGGCAGTCAGGTTCCAGCCTCAAGGTGAGTTAGGGGTCACCACCTTTCCCTCTCCCTTGGACAGGGCTTTCCCATTTCCTACCTTTGCATCACGTATGTGATCGGCACTCCGGTCATGATAGCTGTGCATTAACTCTTTTCACAGTGCAGCTATAGTGTGATAGTGTAAATGGATATAATACAATAAACATATAAATGCAGTTCAACAAAATAAAACAGTATAAGTGCAAACAACAGCATAAATCACGGTGCAAGTTAACTCTTCAGTAAAGTAGGGAGATTATGACTGCATAGCAGCAATAGGGACAATTGTCCATAGTCCAAATTACCCTTGCTCCAGGGCACTACACATGTATTTACAGTAGAAGACATCCTTCCTACAGGTCAGTGTCATTCCTCAAGCGGCAGTGCAGGCAGTTGCTGTGGAGTGATGTGACCCGGGATGTCATATCTTGCAGTCTATTGCAACAGATAGCATGGCAGAGCAGGTAGCTATAGGTTTTAACTGTTTCCACGGCCTGATTGACTGTGGTATCTGAGGGGTTAACTGAATGGTATTGGCGTTTTCTGATCCCAGTCATGGCAGTGGAATCAACTGATGACCCTGCTCCATACACCTCTTGCATGGGGGCATGAAGGGGTTAATATGTTATCTGCAAATCTTCTATTCACTGTACTCCTAGATTACACTAAATCATTCCAGTTAAGATCCCATTAGTAGTTTTGATCTATGATTACCATAAAACCTGATATTATAATGACCTTTGTGTATACTTAAAAGCTGTTTGTGAGTTTCAGGATATAATTTCAGGTTGTTCTAGCATGCTTTGTATTTTTATTTATTTTTTGCAGAAGGGAGCTTTGTGATTTTGGAGTGAAGGTGATTGAACCAGGTGCTTTCCAGACACAGATGTGCATGCCAGAACCTTACTTGAAGAATCTAGAGCGTCTGTGGTCAAATCTCCCTTCACAAATAACAGACTACTTTGGTGAACAATACTACCAGCAATGTAAGTCAATATAAGGAGGTTTAAGGTTTCCAATTTCCATCATATGATTCTATAAGTGAGTCTGTCAGCAGTTTTGACCACGCTAATCTGCTGACAGCGCCAGGTAGGTGCTGGTATCGCAAGCCCAAATGAGAGTAGTAGTGGCTCTGGCTGAAATGATCATTCACAGTGGCAATCCTGACACCGATGCTCCCTAAGGCTCTTCCCAAAAGCTGTAGATAGGCAAACGGCAACAATGATGATAATAGGAGTAGTTATCCCTGATCTAAGCACTCTGCAACCTTTCCAAGATGATCACAGGCATGCAAAACTCTCAAAAATGTGGTAGGCATCCCAGAATATAAACCATGCACACACATAGAAAGAAAGCCACAAACTACAAACCATCCACATGCAAAAAAAAAATCACAATCAGCTCTGCAATTCCCAGATTGAGGGATGCAGGTTGTCAAAAACATTATATAAGTGTGACTGTTAATCCTTCCACAAGCAGCAAAGTCTCTATTGGCCTTAAACAGTGAATACCTCGCTAAAATGCATGACTCAGACATTTATGACTTATTGGCCTACAAGCAAGAAGCAGGGAAGAATCATGTGTTCAGATGGGAAAAAATGACGAATATTCGCTATAACGAATATATAGCACTATATTCGAAATATTCGCGAATTCTCGAAGTTGCGATATTCAAGATAAAAATTCGCTATTCGAATATTCACTCTCAACACTAATGCCCAAGAGAACTGCATGTGAGCTCTCTTAGCTTAGTGGAGCAGGCAGAAGCAGGAGCCCGCTCCGCTCAGCTAATCCTGGCATAGTACATGGGTACAGGGTACCCATGTGCTATGCCAAGAGTTAGTAATAGTCCAGGAAGCACGGGCAGGAGTAGCAATATGCGCTCCTGCCATACTTACATCGCTGCTGCCCGTTGGGAAAATGTACTCCGTAAAGTATATTAGAGTTAGTTTTATTTGGGCATTAGGGAGCACATATGAAAAGTTTAGATAAAGGTTTAGTTACTCTTTAATGCTGGGGTCATATCACTGTTTCATTTTCCTTCTGATCTGTCAGAAGATGCATGCATGTAGTATTTTTTGTTCCGTCAAAAAATTTTTAAAAAATCTCAGACGGAAATGGCTCAAATAGATGCCAAAGGTTTATAACTGATGCACAGGATCCTTATTTTTTTTTACGGGATCTTTTTTTTTCTATTCTTCTGACAGATCAGAAGAACAGAAAATTAAACAGTGATGTGAACACAGAGTGCAGAGTGCACTTCACAGCCCCACCCATGGCACTAGCAATTGCAGAAATTGGCAGAATAAAACTTCATACTCTTACTCCTCCTGGTAAGAAAAGCTCCACAAAAGGTACTGTATATTTGTACTGCTCTCCTCAGCCCTGCTTTGAACATGGTGTCAGGTCTGACAACAGCATGGTTAGAGAGCAAAAAGAGCTGAGCAGATAGAGATATATATATATATATATATATATATATATATATACACTCACCTAAAGAATTATTAGGAACACCTGTTCTATTTCTCATTAATGCAATTATCTAGTCAACCAATCACATGGCAGTTGCTTCAATGCATTTAGGGGGGTGGTCCTGGTCAAGACAATCTCCTGAACTCCAAACTGAATGTCAGAATGGGAAAGAAAGGTGATTTAAGCAATTTTGAGCGTGACATGGTTGTTGGTGCCAGACGGGCCGGTCTGAGTATTTCACAATCTGCTCAGTTACTGGGATTTTCACGCACAACCATTTCTAGGGTTTACAAAGAATGGTGTGAAAAGGGAAAAACATCCAGTATGCGGCAGTCCTGTGGGCAAAAATGCCTTGTGGATGCTAGAGGTCAGAGGAGAATGGGCCGACTGATTCAAGCTGATAGAAGAGCAGCGTTGACTGAAATAACCACTCGTTACAACCGAGGTATGCAGCAAAGCATTTGTGAAGCCACAACACGCACAACCTCATCTCCACTACAAATGGGAAAAAGTGGCTACAATTTGCACGAGCTCACCAAAATTGGACTGTTGAAGACTGGAAAAATGTTGCCTGGTCTGATGAGTCTCGATTTCTGTTGAGACATTCAAATGGTAGAGTCCGAATTTGGCGTAAACAGAATGAGAACATGTATCCATCCTCTGATGGCTACTTCCAACAGGATAATGCACCATGTCACAAAGCTCGAATCATTTCAAATTGGTTTCTTGAACATGACAATGAGTTCACTGTACTAAAATGGCCCCCATAGTCAGCAGATCTCAACCCAATAGAGCATCTTTGGGATGTGGTGGAACGGGAGCTTCGTGCCCTGGATGTGCATCCCTCAAATCTCCATCAACTGCAAGATGCTATCCTATCAATATGGGCCAACATTTCTAAAGAATGCTATCAGCACCTTGTTGAATCAATGCCACGTAGAATTAAGGCAGTTCTGAAGGCAAAAGGGGGTCCAACACCATATTAGTATGGTGTTTCTTATAATTCTTTAGGTGAGTGTGTATATATATATATATATTTTTTTATTTTTTTTTTAAGAATTAATATAAGATGTATTTCATTCTTGTAAATCTCTGCTCTATCTGCTTAGGGGCCCAATGAGCTGTCCTACTCAGAGACAGACAACCTTCCCTGCCTAGCTGTGCATACAGAGGTATTTGTAAATCACTGGTACGATCACCCACTGTACTCCTATACATAGAAATACCAGATGCATAAATAATATTTTATAACCGACCACGTGTCCAGAGTTGTAGTTGTATAGAGTTGGAGAATCACCCACCTTACAAATGAGCTGAAGTTCTGCAGTGTTTCTATATTTCATCTGTAAGTAATTTGTGATTTTTTTTCCCTCTTTTTCTTGCCCACAGATGCCCAGGGCTTAGTTTATCTAACTGGCATGGGCAGCAAGAAACTCTACCATGTCACAGACTGTATGGAGCATGCCTTAACTGCTGTACATCCCTGGACAAGATATTCCCCTGGCTTGGACAGCAAGCTTTATTACATACCTCTGTCTTACCTACCTACTGTCTTATCTGATTATGTGATGTGTCGATTATCACCCAAACCAGCACATGGCCTTATATAACCACCTTCCCACCATTTTTCTATTGGAGATAAACTTTTATGATGACTCAATCAACCATGAGATAAAGGTGACATTGGTCCAGGTGATTTGAATCTAGAATCATGTTACTCTATGAAATCAGCCCTTCATTCGGAACATTAGAGGAGTCCATATTTGTCTCACCCCACTGATGTCATCATTATGAGGTTTATGTTTGTCATAATAGTTTACCATGGGGGAAAATAAAAATAAAAATTTAAATGATGGACACCTATGATGTGTTAAAGATTATTTTAGTGATTACCTTCAATAAAAAAAAAAAATATGTTCAATTCAGAAAACTTCATTCCTTCATTCATTTTTAGACTCCTTCTAATATTCAGTTTGCAACCTGCTCCTAGTTTTCTCATTTTTCTCATGTGTATGTGTCCCTCCCAGTAATACATGTTGTGCCTGTGTGTCCAGGATGCTACTGCTATCTCCCTGCACACTGTTTTAAGTGTGCCCTCTTTCCTACCCACAGCGTGTGATCTGCCCTGTCTCCACACACGTCTGCCCTGTAAAACCTACTAATGCTACGTCTAAGACTTCATGCACAAAACTGTATATTTCATCCATGTGCCAGCAGTATTTTTCCTAGATAGTACACTCACCCATTCATTTCTATGAGGTCATGCACACATTCATATTTTTTGCAGTTCCATATGGCTAAACTGCAAATTATTGAACATGCTCCATTATGGTCCATATTGCAGACGGGAAATGGCCATTTCTATTGGTGGGAGTGAGAAAAGGGTTAATTACTCTTACTGGTAATTGGATTTTTCCAAAAGCCTCCACAACAGCACTGACAGGAGGGTGTCCCGCCTCCCCAGGACAAGAAACAATGTAGAAACTCAAGTTTAAAAGACCTTTACCTGCTTTAGTTAATGACATAGGACTTGGTAGTTATGCAAAGTGAATGTATTAAAGAAAAAAACAAATTACATACATTACAATTACTGGTCATAATACAAACCGGATTCCAAAAAAGTTGGGACACTATACAAATCGTGAATAAAAACTGAATGCAATGATGTGGAGGTGCCAATTTCTAATATTTTATTCAGAATAGAACATAAATCACGGAACAAAAGTTTAAACTGAGAAAATGTACCATTTTAACCACCTCAGCCCCCAGTGCTTAAACACCCTGAAAGACCAGGCCACTTTTTACACTTCTGACCTACACTAATTTCACCGTTTATTGCTCGGTCATGCAACTTACCACCCAAATGAATTTTACCTCCTTTTCTTCTCACTAATAGAGCTTTCATTTGGTGGTATTTCATTGCTGCTGACATTTTTACTTTTTTTGTTATTAATCGAAATTTAACGATTTTTTTGCAAAAAAATGACATTTTTCACTTTCAGTTGTAAAATTTTGCAAAAAAAACGAGATCCATATATAAATTTTGCTCTAAATTTATTGTTCTACATGTCTTTGATAAAAAAAAAATGTTTGGGTAAAAAAAAAAATGGTTTGGGTAAAAGTTATAGCGTTTACAAACTATGGTACAAAAATGTGAATTTCCGCTTTTTGAAGCAGCTCTGACTTTCTGAGCACCTGTCATGTTTCCTGAGGTTCTACAATGGCCAGACAGTACAAACACCCCACAAATGACCCCATTTCGGAAAGTACACACCCTAAGGTATTCGCTGATGGGCATAGTGAGTTCATAGAACTTTTTATTTTTTGTCACAAGTTAGCGGAAAATGATGATTTTTTTTTTTTTTCTTACAAAGTCTCATATTCCACTAACTTGTGACAAAAAATAAAAAGTTCTATGAACTCACTATGCCCATCACAAAATACCTTGGGGTCTCTTCTTTCCAAAATGGGGTCACTTGTGGGGTAGTTATACTGCCCTGGCATTCTAGGGGCCCAAATGTGTGGTAAGGAGTTTGAAATCAAATTCTGTAAAAACTGACCAGTGAAATCCGAAAGGTGCTCTTTGTAATATGGGCCCCTTTGCCCACCTAGGCTGCAAAAAAGTGTCACACATCTGGTATCTCCGTACTCAGGAGAAGTTGGGGAATGTGTTTTGGGGTGTCTTTTTACATATACCCATGCTGGGTGAGATAAATATCTTGGTCAAATGCCAACTTTGTATAAAAAAATGGGAAAAGTTGTCTTTTGCCAAGATATTTCTCTCACCCAGCATGGGTATATGTAAAATGACAACCCAAAACACATTCCCCAACTTCTCCTGAGTACGGAGATACCAGATGTGTGACACTTTTTTGCAGCCTAGGTGTGCAAAGGGGCCCATATTACAAAGAGCACCTTTCGGATTTCACTGGTCAGTTTTTACAGAATTTGATTTCAAACTCCTTACCACACATTTGGGCCCCTAGAATGCCAGGGCAGTATAACTACCCCACAAGTGACCCCATTTTGGAAAGAAGAGACCCCAAGGTATTCGCTGATGGGCATAGTGAGTTCATGTAAGTTTTTATTTTTTGTCACAAGTTAGTGGACTATGAGACTTTGTATGAAAAAAAAATAAAAAAAATAAATCATCATTTTCCACTAACTTGTGACAAAAAATAAAAAATTCTAGGAACTCGCCATGCCCCTCACGGAATACCTTGGGGTGTCTTCTTTCCAAAATGGGGTCACTTGTGGGGTAGTTATACTGCCCTGGGCCAATTGAATTAAATATACAGACACCTTCTTATACCAGCGTCTGGTTCTGCGGGAAACTAAATACGGAGACAACATCTGGTCATTGAAGTCCACCCCTCCCATGAGCGCATTATAGTCGTGGACACAGAGGGGCTTTTCAATGACACGGGTTGCTCGCTCAATTTGGATTGTCGTGTCTGCGTGAATGGAGGAGAGCATGTAAACGTCACGCTTGTCTCTCCATTTCACCGCGAGCAGTTCTTCGTTACACAAGGCAGCCCTCTCCCCCCTTGCAAGACGGGTGGTTACAAGCCGTTGGGGGAAGCCCACGCGACTAGTTCGCGCGGTGCCACAGGCGCAAATCCGTTCTAGAAACAAATGCCTAAAGAGGGCCACACTTGTGTAGAAATTGTCCACATAAAGATGGTACCCCTTGCCGAATAAGGGTGACACCAAGTCCCAGACTGTCTTCCCACTGCTCCCCAGGTAGTCAGGGCAACCGACCGGCTCCAGGGTCTGATCTTTTCCCTCATAGATCCGAAATTTGTGGGTATAGCCTGTGGCCCTTTCACAGAGCTTATACAATTTGACCCCATACCGGGCACGCTTGCTTGGGATGTATTGTTTGAAGCCAAGGCGCCCGGTAAAATGTATTAGGGACTCGTCTACGCAGATGTTTTGCTCAGGGGTATACAAATCTGCAAATTTCTGGTTGAAATGGTCTATGAGGGGCCGAATTTTGTGGAGCCGGTCAAAAGCAGGGTGGCCTCTGGGACGGGAGGTGGTGTTGTCGCTAAAATGCAGAAAACGCAGGATGGTCTCAAATCGTGTCCTGGACATAGCAGCAGAGAACATGGGCATGTGATGAATCGGGTGCGTGGACCAATATGACCGCAATTCATGCTTTTTTGTCAGGCCCATGTTGAGGAGAAGGCCCAGAAAAATTTTAAGTTCGGAAACTTGGACTGTTTTCCACCGGAAAGGCTGGGCATAATAGCTTCCCGGGTTTGCGGTTATAAATTGTGTGGCATACCGGTTTGTCTCTGCCACGACTAAGTCCAAGAGCTCCGCAGTCAAGAACAGCTCAAAAAATCCCAGGGCCGAACCGATTTGAGCCGTCTCAACCCGAACTCCAGACTGGGCGGTGAAAGGGGGAACTACTGGTGCGGCTGAAGTTGGTGACTGCCAATCAGGGTTTGCCAGCACCTCAGGGATTCTAGGGGCTCTACGGGCCTGTCTGTGCGGTGGCTGCGACGGGGTAACTACTGCACGTGCCACCGTACCAGCTTCAACTGCCCTTCTGGTGCTCGCTACTTCACCATGTTGTACGGCAGTGCTGGTACTAGGTCCAGGAAGGGCTGCGCTGCTGGTGTATGCCTCACCACGTGATCCGGCAGCGACAGCCCCACTCTGCTGCTCTTGAAGCGGATCCTGCGCAACCTGTGGTCTAGCGACATGGGGCCGGGACCTCAACCTCCTCGTCCGAACTTTGGGTCAGAGAGCCACTGCTTTCTACAGGTTCATATTCTGACCCGCTAGATTCGTCAGATGAGGGTTCCCATTCCTCATCCGACTGGGTCAGAATCCTGTAGGCCTCTTCAGAAGAATACCCCCTGTTTGACATTTTGGACTACTAAATTTAGGGGTATTCCCTGAGACTACCCAAGAAAAAAAGCAAGCCTGTCTTACAAAGGGGAGGCTAGCGAAGTACCGGAGGCCGCTGCGGTTGATAAAAAATATCAAAACTGATTTTTTTATCGCCGCAGTGCGTGTAAAGTGAATGTGCAGTGATCAAAAAAAAATATTTTTTTGTCACTGCGGTGGGGCGGGCGTGGGTGAACGCACGTGTGGGCGACCGATCAGGCCTGATCGGGCAAACACAGCGTTTTGAGTGGAGGGCGAACTAAAGTGACACTAATACTATTATAGATCTGACCGTGATCAGTTTTGATCACTTACAGATACTATAAAAGTACAAATGCTGATTAGCGATACGCTAATCAGTGAATAAAAGTGACTGCGGTGCGGTGGGGTGGGCGCTAACTGACGCTAACTACCTAACCAAGGGGCCTAAACTATCCCTAAAACCTAACAGTCAATACCAGTGAAAAAAAAAAGTGACAGTTTACACTGATCACTTTTTGTCTTTCACTAGTGTTTGACAGGGGCGATCAAAGGGGTGATCAAAGGGTTAATTGGGGTGCAGGGGGGTGATCAGGGGCTACAGTGAAGTGTTTGGTGCTACTCACAGTTCAGTCTGCTTCTCTGCTGGATCCAACCGACGAAAAGGACCAGCAGAGAAGCAGAGAAGCCATATAACAGATCATATTTACTAATATGATCTGTTATATGGCTTGTGATTGGATTTTTTAAAAATCGCCAGCCTGCCAGCCAATGATCGTTGCTGGCAGGCTGGTGACGAACTTCTTCTTTAACTTTTGCCGGCCCGCAATGCGCATGCGCGGGCCGGCTTTGAGCGAAATCTCGCGTCTCGCGAGATGACGCGTATATGAGTGACTCTGCGCAGCGCTGCCACCTCCGGAACGCGATCCTGCGTTAGGCGGTCCGGAGGTGGTTAAAGGAAAAATATGTTGAATCAGAATTTCATGGTGTCAACAAATCCCCAAAAAGTTGGGACAAGGCCATTTTCACCACTGTGTGGCATCGCCCCTTCTTCTTACAACACTCAACAGACAGTTTCTCAAGTTTAGAAATAGGAATGCTCTCCCATTCTTGTCTAATACAGGCCTCTAACTGTTCAATCATCTTGGGCCTTCTTTGTTGCACCTTCCTCTTTATGATGCGCCAAATGTTCTCTATAGGTGAAAGATCTGGACTGCAGACTGGCCATTTCAGTACCCGGATCCTTCTCCTACGCAGCCATGATGTTGTGATTGATGCAGAATGTGGTCTGGCATTATCTTGTTGAAAAATGCAGGGTCTTCCCTGAAAGAGATGACGTCTGGATGGGAGCATATGTTGTTCTAGAACCTGAATATATTTTTCTGCATTGATGGTGCCTTTCCAGACATGCAAGCTGCCCATGCCACACGCACTCATGCAACCCCATACCATCAGAGATGCAGGCTTCTGAACTGAGCGTTGATAAGAACTTGGGTTGTCCTTGTCCTCTTTGGTCCGGATGACATGGCGTCCCAGATTTCCAAAAAGAACTTCGAATCGTGACTCGTCTGACCACAGAACAGTCTTCCATTTTGCCACACTCCATTTTAGATGATCCCTGGCCCAGTGAAAACGCCTGAGCTTGTGGATCTTGCTTAGAAATGGCTTCTTCTTTGCACTGTAGAGTTTCAGCTGGCAACGGCGGATGGCACGGTGGATTGTGTTCACTGACAATGGTTTCTGTAAGTATTCCTGAGCCCATTCTGTGATTTCCTTTACAGTAGCATTCCTGTTTGTGGTGCAGTGTCGTTTAAGGGCCCGGAGATCACGGGCATCCAGTATGGTTTTACGGCCTTGACCCTTACGCACAGAGATTGTTCCAGATTCTCTGAATCTTCGGATGATGTTATGCACAGTTGATGATGATAGATGCAAAGTCTTTGCAATTTTTCGCTGGGTAACACCTTTCTGATATTGCTCCACTATCTTTCTGCGCAACATTGTAGGAATTGGTGATCCTCTACCCATCTTGGCTTCTGAGAGACACTGCCACTCTGAGAAGCTCTTTTTATACCCAATCATGTTGCCAATTGACCTAATTAGTGTTAATTGGTCTTCCAGCTCTTCGTTATGCTCAAATTTACTTTTTCCAGCCTCTTATTGCTACTTGTCCCAACTTTTTGGGGATTTGTTGACACCGTGAAAATTGGAATCAACGTATTTTTCCTTTAAAATGATACATTTACTCGGATTAAACGTTTGATCTGTCATCTACGTTCTATTACAAATAAAATATTGACATTTGCCATCTCCACATCATTGCATTCAGTTTTTATTCACAATTTGTTTAGTGTCCCAACTTTTTTGGAATCCGGTTTGTACATAAAAGGGTGGGAAACCCCAGTGCTGGTTTACTGCAAATCATCCAGGTATGTGGTGATAAGAGTGCCTTTCAGATGTAGAGAGCTTGTTACTTCTGCCATAATTTTAGAGAATATACTTGGGGCTGGTGAACCCGAAAGCGAGAGCTTGAAAGTGACAAATCTGGCCTTTCAGGAATACTGCAATTCTGAGGTATCTCTGAAAATTCTTGTGAATAGGAACATGATAATATTCATCTGAGAGATCACTGGTTACCACATAGCAATCATGAGAGAGGAGATTTTTGTTGGACCTGACTGCATCCATTTTGAATTTCTTGTAACTGATGAACTTGTTTAGGAGTTTTAGATTTATTATCAACCTGTATGATTTGTTTGCTTTTTTAACGAGAACCCTTCTCTGTACTGATCTTCTGTAACAGGAATTAATACTTGTTTTTAAGGTAGAGTAAGTATTTCTGATTCTAGGGTTAACTGTTCTCTGTGAGGGGAAGTGGTCTGTTCAATATGAAGTGTTTTGTAGGTGTTAAAATAAACTCTAGTTTGTAGCCTTCTCTTATGGTGTTTTGAATAAATGGAGAAGTTGTAATATTCTCCCAGACTGAGGAAATTTTTTTGAGTCTGCCCCCCACTTGAAGCCTGGCACCATTGTGTGGATTTTGAGGAGCTTTCTGGATTAAAGAGAAACCCCTTTCCCTTTCCTCTAGAAGACTGCCACCTTCCTGTACCTTCTTTTTTCTTCTGGTCTGGTCTTTTCTTTGGTACCGAAAGGAGCATCTCATTGTAACATAGTAGCATGGTTTATAAGGCTGAAAAAAGACGTCTGTCCATCCAGAAAGCCTGTTATCCTGCAAGTTGATCCAGAGGAAGGCAAAAAAAAAAAAAAAAACTGAGGTAGAAGCCAATTTTCCTCACTTTAGGGAAAAAATTCCTTCCCGACTTTAATCAGGCAATCAGAATAACTGTAAAGAAAAGGATGGGCACTCTTATAACTGGACCACAGAGTAAGCGATATAACACTAATTTATTGGTAACAATGCATAAAGGTCACCAAGCACATATAAAATAAAGTAGTATATCCTGAACAGGTTAAAACCCTATTAAAATACAATTGATAAAATGTTTATAAAAAAATATAGTTTTAGTCCACTGATAAAACTAATATGCGGGGGTTGGGGCTTGATATATCCCGGCCACGGGATCATATATAAATGACCAAGGTTAAACCAAATTGCATGCAGGCTGAAACATTAAGTATATTTGGTTAGTTGGAGCAATGGCTGATACCAATTATATCTCCACAAAAACAAATATAAGTGTACAAATTGTGCCAAACCAGTGCGTCAAAAAATAAATATAAAACTACTATTTAAGTGATAAAGCATAGTGACATAAAAAATAATGTTAATATTAATAAATCAGTGCAATGAATAGAAAAATAGCAGTGCTCAAATGGTTACAGTGATGCGTATCCGTGAAGCGTGTCTGTGGAGATTAATCCTGGAACTCAGTCTTTCCGCAATGGTGTAGCAAAGGTTCCGGAAAATCAGCACAATGTTCCAATATTTAATCCGGAAAATATACTAGGTTACACAATGTAACAGTCCAGCGAATCTCTAATTAGGGCAGCCTTAGGTCGCAGTGGCAATAGTCCATTAAATATGCAGTGCAGCGGTTAAGCAACAATGTGTGCACATATAATAAAATGTTTTATTACTCACGTACGGACTTAATACCGTCCTCACCGTGGCGTCCCACGTAGTAGAAATTCAGGATAAGGTATATCCCTGGGCAGCAGACAAAAAAGCAGCTTAGCTGTTAGGTATGAACCTGTTTTTTTTTTTTAGGTCCGGCTGTGAGTAGAGGTGCTTGATAATGCTTGCTCTGTCCCACTGCAGGTTCACCTTAGAGTTCCTTGATTGGAATGAGTTTTCCACCTGTCTTTGGTGCAATCACGTCCATAGGTGGCTGCTAGAAGTCGGCTGCTAGAAATCCATGATTCCTTTATCTTTGAAAGCGCTTTCTTTTATCCAACATCAAATGGCAAACTGTTGCGTTTTTTTTGTCAGGTCCAATTCATCCACGCCAGACGCGTTTCGAAGGTTATCCACCTTCTTCCTCAGTGGCTCTATTGGATCTGACTTGTTTGCCTGCTTTTTATTCATTTTGGCTGCCAAAAGGGTTCTATAGTAAACCCGAAATGGATCGGGAAGGTCTGAATGTCCCAGATACAATTTACCATATGCTGCGATATTGTCGCGGTTTATCTGCGTTTTTTTGTGCAACCATGCGTTTTCTTGTTTTATAGAATCTTGAGTTCATCAGGAACATTAATCATACTCAATTTTTTATGTATCCTGTTGCATTAGCCTCTTATATGGATAAAATTACATAATAGTGTACATTTACAAGAGCATATAAAATGTAATATATTAAATCTGCTGCAGTATAAAGGATGCATAAAAAGATCCCATCATAGCTTATTCTTACTATTATGAATATTCCATAATCATTAAATGGTCATATATTTTTGCTATATATATATATATCCGTCAACTGTAAAAAATTATGTATTAAAAATAGAATAAAATGAGAGTTTAATAATTTATTTAAAAATATATTAAATGGAATTTTGTATGGTGGGCGTCTGTTACAGGTCTAAAATTCTAAAATATTCTGTAATTTGGGATATATGCCTCCATATAATAAATAGTCCAATTAGAGGATGGCGCAGAGATAGTTTCAGACAAGGGATAGACAGAAGTCAAACCTGGCTACCCTGTATAGATGGTATCCTAGCCCATTGGGGCTTATTGCCTAAGTGTTTTGGGTAGATGAAGGATACAGGTTGGTGTGTGACTAGTTGGTATAGGGGTGGAGACCCACAGCTCAGGAGGGGTCATAGTGCTGCTAAACAGCCCGACTAGTACACCTCGTGGGCCGAAGGCATCCAACCCATCACAGGAACCCGAATATTTCCAGTTCGGCATTAAGCCCAGCTGGAGCTAGACTGCCGAATTTGAAAATCCTTCTAGACTCAGTCCTAGACATTCGGGCAATGTGGTTACTTCCCCTCCAATTGCGCTCTATCTGTTCAAAAGCTGCAAAGGTTAGAGTTTTGGGGTCTTGATTATGTATCATTTTAAAATGTTTGGATAGTACATGTTTTTCATAGCCCTTTTTAATATTATTGATATGTTCCGCTATCCTGATTTTTAATGGTCTTTTAGTCCTGCCTATATATTGTTTAGCACATGAGCATTCAATAATGTAGATGACATTTGAACTGTTACATGTAAGAAGATTCTTTATCTCAACTACAAAGGTGTTTTGTGTTGAGCTTACACGTTGGGTCTTCTTTGCAAAAGACGTGTTTCTGCAGTTCACGCAGCAACCACATCTATAGAACCCACTCCTATTTAGCCATTTATTGATAGAACCAGTTTCTCTTGAATTCTGTTTAATTGATGGTGCTATTTTCAGACCCAAATTAGGGGCCTTCGTATAGACTATCTCTGGTGTTGGTGGGATCAAAGGGCCTATAATTTTATCCTTTTGGATTAGGTGCCAATGATTTTTTAATGCTTTGCTCAATTTTCTTATGCTGTGAATTATAAGGCAGTATAATGCGGAATTTGTCATCTTCCTTGGGCTTATCAGTCCTCTTTTGATTAATTTCAAAGAACTTTTCCCTATCTATCATTCTAACCTTTTTTAAAGCGTTTTCGACTACTGTCTCTGGGTAGTCTTAAATAATAGTTTTATATTTATTTTTTGACGCACTGGTTTGGCACAATTTGTACACTTATATTTGTTTTTGTGGAGATATAATTGGTATCAGCCATTGCTCCAACTAACCAAATATACTTAATGTTGCAGCCTGCATGCAATTTGGTTTAACCTTGGTCATTTATATATGATCCCTTGGCCGGCATATCAGGCCCCAACCCCCGCATATTAGTTTTATCAGTGGACTAAAACTATATTTTTTTATAAACATTTTATCAATTGTATTTTAATAGGGTTTTAACCTGTTCAGGATATACTACTTTATTTTATATGTGCTTGGTGACTTTTATGCATTGTTACCAATAAATTAGTGTTATATCGCTTACTCTGTGGTCCAGTTATAAGAGTGCCCATCCTTTTCTTTACTATTATTGCTTTATTTCTGGTGATCGGGGTACGACATCGGGTTGGAGCACCTTGCCAGCTTGAGTCAGGGGTGAGCCGTTCTTTACCTTATCTATGTACAAATCAGAATAACTCCCTGGATCAACAACCCATCTCTAGTATCTATAGCCTGTAATATTATTACACTCCAGAAATACATCCAGGCCCCTCTTGAACTCTTTTGGTGAACTCACCATCACCACCTCCTCAGGCAGAGAGTTCCATAGTCTCGCTGCTCTTACCATAAAGAATCCTCTTCTATGCTTGTGTACAAACCTTCTTTCCTCCAGGATGTCCCCTTGTCACAGTCCTGTGTATAAATAGATGATGGGAGAGATCTCTGTACTAAATAACCCTAATTTTGATAATCTTTCAGGGTACTGTAGTCCACCCATTCCAATTATTAATTTAGTTGCCTTTCTCTGAACCCTCTCCAGCCCTGCTATGTCTGCCTTGTTCATAGAGTCCAGAACTGTGCACAGTACTCCATGTGGGGTCTGACTAGTGATTTGTAAAGTGTCAGGACTATGTTCTCATCAGGGGTATTTATGCCCCTTTTGATGCAACCCATTAATCTTATTGGCCTTGGCAGCAGCTGCCTGACACTGGTTTCTACAGCTTACCCTGTAGTTTTCGGTTCACAAAAATTCCTAGGTCCTTCTCCATGTCACTGTTACCCAGTGTTTTACCATTTAGTATGTACTGGTGACTTGCATGATTCCTTCAATTTGCATAACATTACATTTGTCAGTGTTAAAACCTCATCTGCCAATTCTCTGCCCAAGCCTTCAATCTATCCAGATCCCTCTGTAGCAGTATACCGTCCTCTTCCATGTTAATTACTTTACACAGTTTAGTGTCATCTGCAAAAATTGATATTTTACTGTGCAAGCCTTCTACCAGATCATTAATAAATATATTGGAGAGAATAGGGCCCAATAATGACCCCTGAGGTACTAGTGACAGTGACCCAATCTGAGTGTGTACCATTAATAACCACCCTATGTTTTCTATCATTGAGCCAGTTACTTACCCAGATACAGACATTTTCCCCCAGTTCAAGCATTCTCATTTTATAGACTAACTTTTTATGTGAAGTGCAGATATACGACATCCATTGATTCTCCGCGGTCAATCCTAGAACTTACCTCCTCATAGAAACTGATTCAATTGGTCTGACATGAATGATCCCTCATGAAGCCATGCTGATATGGCGTTATTTGCTTATTTTCATTGAGGTACTCCAAGATAGCATCTCTTAGAAAACCTTCAGCTTACCCACGACAGATGTTAAACTTACCAGTCTATAGTTTCCGGGCTCAGTTTTTGGACCCTTTTTGAATATTGGCACCATATTTTCTATGTGCCAATCCTGTGGAACACTCCCTGTCATTATATAGTCCTTAAATATCAGAAATAAGGGTCTGGCTATGACATTACTTAATTAGTTCAGGATACGTGGGTGTATGCCATCTGGTCCCAGTGATTTGTCTATGTTAAAGGAAATCGGTCACCAGGATAATCGCTATTGAAGTAAAGGCATATCCTAATAGCACTTAGTACCTCATTTCTAGATGAGCCTTTGTTTCAGCAATAGATGTTTTCTATCTTCTGAAAATCCAGAGGGGCGTCACTCTTGCAGTAAGGAGCCCAGGCACCCTCCTGCTAGTGCCCAAGCCCGCCCTTATGCTGGGATCAGGGAAAAGGGAGGCAGAGTTATGGCTTGAATGTGATGTAGGAGGGGTGGGTGGACACATTGTGGCATATTTAATAGCTTTGCTTTCTCCTCATCGCTCTCTGCAACCCCCCTCATTACTCTGTAAAGGGCCGACACCTTCAGATTTATACTTTTTACCATTTATATAATTGAAGAACATTTTCTGTCTCATCTTTATCATCTCTGTTGATAAAACCTAGATTTTGAGGGAAAGCCTTTTTTCTTATATGATGCCTTGTGTAGAAGATTATCTAGCACAGGGCCAAAAAGCCCTGAACTGGCATCTCTTCACACGACCTAAAAGTTTCTTTTTTCAGGGTATCTCCATTCTCAGGCAATTAACATTTTAATGTTATTATGGACTGGAAAAACTCTTTTCCTCTCCCCAACCCCTGGAACATCATATCCTGTATAGATTGAGACTCTTTAATGTCCTCAATTTTCATGGTGGCTCTTATGGTCTTTAATAACCTTTCAGTGTCCTCTGGAAGACAGAGAGGTTTACCAGAAGTATCTTCTGAGGATTCAGATTTAACATCTGATAAGATTTCCCCTTCATCTGAGTCAAATTCACCCAAATATTCAGAAGTCTGTCACTTGTGGGAGGTAGATGGCTGAGGAGAGGATGGAGGTAATTTCAAGTCCACTATAGCTTTTACTTTTTCCTTTAGACTCTTTATGGAATCTAAGAAGAAAGAAGACTCCTCCATAACTAGTTTTTCTGTATGTCTAGAGCAGTGATGGCTAACCTGGCCGAGATTCTCATCTGGGGCAAAGAACTGGCCGTACGGTAACAAAATTTGCTGGCATGTGCAGGAGAAGCTTCAATGTGTATCCCAAGGACAGGAAACAACAACAACTGAAGCAGGTAAAGGGAGGGAGCCATTGACATTTGAGCTTCTACATTGTTTCCTGTCCTGGGGAAGCAGGGACACCCTCCTGTCAGTGCCATTGTGGAGGTGGGAAATGCGGAATGCGCATGGAAGATACAGTATCTGTATTTTGTGGATCAGTGGTTTGAAGACTGAAATACCTATATGGTCTTGTGCATGATGAGAATAGAGGGAGAGAGCAGAGACTGCCGACAAAGACAGAAGCAGTGCTCTGATGGATTTGTCTAAGATTCTGAAGCATCACCAGCTAAGAAAATGGCTCACACAGACTCTACAGAAACAAAATGGTAGGACATTTTCAATTAAAGCCAGCCATAAACATGATTCATTGATTGGGTATGTTGCAGCCAACCAGAGAGTCGGGTTTAAAAAAAAAAAAAAAAAAATACTCCCTGGTTATTGAACAGATTCATCAATCAAGATGGTGGTGCCCGCCGATAGCGAGCAAATAGAGGAAGTGGTACATATGATTTTTTTTGTTTTTACACCATTTCAGGTTAAATCGATTCGGTACTACGAAGCACGAGTAAATTCTGCTTTGCGGAAATCAAATTTATCCAGAAATTCGTATTTAATTCTACTTCGTTGGATTTGATTGCTCATCTCTATTAGCATTTTTTTTTAAATCACAGTATGCAAACATTGGATGCTACATCTCAGATTGTACTGCTTCTGAGCTTATACCTGTAGCTAGGAATTAGGCTTAATATACCACGCATAAATTGGAATACTACAGGCCATAATATGGTATGAGATTTATAGCATTTTTAAATCCACTGAAGCTGTATCACTGGGACACTGAAACAATAACACATATCTTATTTCTTAAAAACGACACCAATCCTGATTTGGAAATTTACAGTATGATATTGCAGCTCGGCCATAATCATATCTGAATACCATACATGGCGCCAAAATTTTATAGGCTTCTCTACAGGATAAAAATACAAGTAAAATATTGTATGAATAAGAAACTCCATCCACGAGAAAAAAAATCCTTGGGAAAACCACAGAAATGTTATGCCTTTGTTTGTCATTTTAAATCCGTTGCAGGTGAATTTACACAGCAAAGGTTTGCTGCAACATGTAGGTGACATTTCTTCAAATCTCATCCACTTGGCTGGTACTTTAAAATGCTGTGGATTTGCTACATACAAATCTGTAGTGGCAGTTTCCCAGCCTTTTCATCCCATGTGGCCGTAGCCTTATAGTGGAATTCCTGGGGAAATGTGCACTACCCTAGTGCAGGGGATATCTGCAAATGGGTTTGTTCTTAAACGTTATGTCATGTATTGTATTACCATGTTATGCATTACACCCAATATAGTGTGTATGGATGGCAAACTCAGGGTTAAAAACCCTGACTCAGCCCTCGTAGTAGGTTAGATGTGGACTGCCTCCCCAACCCACCAATCTTTTCGAGAGAGTATATTGAGACTTCATAAAGGGCGGAAGCAAGTCTATGTGGTCCTTCTCCTTAGGCCTGAGGATCCAGAGACTAACCAATCTCTGTGAAAGTTACTGCTTCTGCTACAAGAGCAAAGTGAGAAAAAAGTACAACTTGGAATCTGCATGGCGAAGCATAGGAGTCAGCAAGGCAACCTGTGCCTATAGCTAACCAGACTTTGCTGCTTGTGAGGTAATACCTGTCACACTTAACCACATCATGTGTCTCTAAAGACCTGCACTCGGACACCACAGCCATAATTGTCAGTAACCGGTCAGAGATTCTATCGAGAGAGACCTTTCAAGCTAGAGAGGAAAGAGGGCCATAACTCTTATCCATGACAAAATCCCTACACTACTATCTGGGAGAGAATTGCACTGTGTACCTTTGGAACTGTGTTCTCGCTCTAGTTGGATGTACTACTACTCCTATTTTGCACTGCATTAAATAGATGTTTATATTTACAACTCTGCTCTGATTTTCTGACTCCTACACCATACGCTTGCCATTGCACCTTGCACCCATCCAAATATGTACCTAACATTACAGGCACCCCAGCTATCATAAGGAAGGAGCCCCAGAACCAGGGTATCCCCTCTTTGCGCTGAACTGTCCGTACGGAGCAACTGTGATACACTGTTATGACAAGAGCCAGTACAACTCCCATCCTCAACTCCAGCCCCTCAAGGGCTCACTGTAAATGTAACAGCTGTCCATGTGATGCAAGGACACGCTGGGTCTGCCAGGGGAAGAGGGTGTTTTGCTGATAAGAGCAAGACTTCAAGCTTGGATACTCTTTAGGGGGAGACTCTTAACTGCTAGCATACTTCAAACGAAGGTGACAACTACACTTCAAATGAAGGTTAATATGATTTTATGAAATATAATGGTATATACATATAGGGATATACCGTAATATCCTTCTTTTGGAAATTAAGTATATACGAAGGATAAAGAACTTACATTACCGATTGAGTAAACATCATCTGACAGGAACATATCAGCTGGGAAGCCCTATCAGTGAATACATTCAGAGTCTCTATCGGGAAAGCACCAGTTCCTACACAAGGTGTCCTATCGTAGGTGAGCTTCAACTACCCCTGAAAAGTTCCAACTTTTATACTGTGTAAACCAAGAGTTCCATTCCCTAGTGGAATGTAGCCAGTGCATACGCTCTATAATGGTCACGGTGTACGTGTTGTTTATCTGTTATCACCCCAGACCTTTTCCCAGATCCACAATGAATCAGAATCCCTAAAGAGACTTGAAAAAATATGCAGACAAAGCCTCACTCCCTTGCACAAGCAATTCCAATTCTGTAGGTTTAAAAGTGCTTGGTATTTTTTAGATTCAGCACATTTGACAATGCTCACTGCCATATGATGCAGACTATAGAAAGCGGAGATAATGTTCTTTTTCTGTTGCAAATTCTAACATTAGTGACTGACGGGTCAACAAGTTGAGCAGCTCTGTGGCACCATCCTCTACTCCCTAAGTGACAGTAGGGTTCATTTGAGGAAACGGTATCTGTGAAGCAAAGTTCTGGTCAACACTGTTCATGTCAATATCATGTGACATCACCCACAAAATAAAATGCTGAGTGAGACATTCTGCAATTGCTAAACATATAATCCAAGGGCATTATGGACCCAACAGCTGTAAAGCTAGCAGAAGAACAGCAGTGGTTAATGAAACTTATCTTCTGCTCTGGGTTGCCCATGATGAAAGGCAGCTCTATCAAAACATTAGCCAAGCACCAAATTAAAACACAAAGTGGGATATTCGGCAATATTGTGTAAAGGAAAACTGGTTTAGTTGCCAATAGCAGAGCTCCTCTGGAAAATGAAAGGTGGAATCTGATTGGTTGTTATGGACAAGTAAGACAGTTTTCCTTTACACCAGTTTGACAACTCTCCCCCCAAAATTTGAAGATTTTGTATTTGTATTAAAGCAGATAGGTTGGCTTCTAGATTAAAAATGTCTGATGACTGACTTAGGCTACCTGCATACATGAACATTAGGGTGTTTCATTTTGTGCTGGAAAAAATAAAATGTAAAATTTTTGCAGACTTTGCTTACGCCCCGAGTCTCAGTGATGTAAAAGATATAAAGTAAATGCCAAATTTCAAGAAGACTGGATAATATTTAGAGGTTGCACACTTTGATCAGTTTTGTAAAAGTAGGCCAAAAAAGAAATGATTTTTCAATGTTAATTACTTTTATTGGGAAAACTAGAAATCACAAACTTAAAAAAATATTAAAACTAGACACTAAGAATAATAGGTAGTATGATAGGCAAATCATGTGCTATATTAATCAACTTTTAACGATGCAATCCCTTCTTTTGTCAGCTTGGTGATGACTTTTCTGTGATGCTCGACTACCCTCAACAAGAATTGTTTTTGTTGTTTGTCCCTGACTGATTCGTGAAACTTTTTTATCAGAGCAATTCCTCTTTCTGCGGTATCATTGACCACCTTAAGAGTGTTCACATGGCTTATTAGAGAATCACTGCAGTATTCTGTCACGTCGTGGATCCCAAACAATTCAAAGAACGTCTTTTTTGTATTAGTAATGAAATGGCTCAGGTCTTTTCCATCAGAAACTAGGTTTTTACCCTCTAATCATTTCATTTCCTTTTTCTTTGCAGGTTTGGTTTGTAATTTTTTTGTCATATTTTCCTTAACAGCCTGAGTAATACAGTTGTGATAAAAATAATAGCAGTGTGTTTAAAAAAAGTGAATAAAGCTCAAAATCCTTCTAATAGCTTTTATTTCCATACACACAAATGCATTGGGAACACTACACATTCTATTCCAAATCAAAACATGAAGAAAAATATATCAAATTTGTGTTGTTCCTCTAAAAAAATTTGAAGAAAAGTGAATATTAGACTGTTCAAAAAAATAGCAGTGTTTGTATTCTTTTTTACAAACTCAAACATTCACTATATAAACTGAAATTTTTTTGAATATTTTGCTTTCCTTTGAATCACTTAACTGATATTTAGTTGTATAACCACAGTTTCTGAGAACTGGTGTACATCTCAATGTCTGGAACAACCCATTTTCCTCAGAATTTCAAGAGACAAAAAAAAAAAAAGAGGGAGTGTTGGTGAGGAGTGAGCAAAGGCAGGGAGGGGCGCCAAAGGATGCCTGAAAAAAGGAGGAGGGGCTAGAGAGTCAGAGAATAGGTACGTGAGGCTGCTTCACACTGGACAACGGTCTGACTAGCAGGCCGTAGTGTACAGAATTTGTTGAAAAAAAGGGAAAAGGAGGGTGGTGGAGCGCCAGGAAGAGGTCAGAGTAATAGATGCTGAAGAAACTCGATCAGTCGGAATAAGGACTCCCTGATATCAAAATAGAGACCTTAAAATTCCCAGGTTGTGTGGTTAAACAGTTGTTAGGCACCTCTTGTTAGACAGTTGGTAAACACCCACTATAGAGTGATAGATGCCAATTATCCAGGTACTATCAGAGGTGGGGTACATTACACAGGATAAAATAAAAAATAAAATCACTTACAGAGTTATTAACAATAAAATCTAAGTTTGTCTGTATGTTCAGACCACAAAAGGATCCATACACACTTAAAGAGGTACTCACTTCACCAGGGAGGGAGGCGCAAGATAAACTCAAGACACTTGACGCCGTATCCTCCCTCGCATGTAGACCAAGATCGCATGTAGATTGGAGGACACCAAGGAGTGTCTAACAACACGTGCCTAACAACTGTTTAACCACACAACCTGGGAATTTTAAGGTCTCTATTTTTGACATCAGGGAGTCATTCTTTCGACTGATCTAGTTTATTCAGTATCTATTACTCTGACCTCTTCCTGGCGCTCCACCACCCTCCTTTTCCCTTTTTTTCAACAAATCCTCTGAATTTCTGAGAGAAATGCACTGTAACCAGCATGTACAACATTTGCTGCCTTCCTTCCTTAAATAAGGGCAATAATTGCCACCTGTTTTTCAAAGAATGAATGACCTCACTCATTGAACTCCACACTGCTATTATTTTGAACATGCCCCTTTCAATAAGTGATTGAATTACAGAGAATCAGCAGCATGCATGTCATGACTGTTGGGTTTCTATTACTTTACTACACCTGCTAGTCAATTATTTGCCATGTAGAAATATCATTTCTACCAAAAACAGTGATTGATCAGGTTAGTGATGTCTGACTGCTATTATTTTGAACACAACTGTATGTTCGTCCAAAAAAGCCAATCCTACGTTTGTTTGACAGATACCTGAGGTGTCTCTTAGCAACTGTGAGAGCACTTTTTTTGACGTCTGCATCTGGGTAAGTGCTCAGAAGCTGTAGCATATCCAAATCATTCTTTGGAGCCCATCGACTCACAATTGCCTCATGCAATAAGCAAACATATATGAGGCTGACAAAATGTGCAACCCGCTTCCTTCCTTTCATTTCTCGTTGAGGAATATTCAACTGTTTAGTGAAGAGGACAATTTTAAGTGCATATATTGCCTTTGCCATCCACCTTGCTTGATGCAGAGCCCCTGGGATCCTGAAACTGAAGTCGTTTTTAGACCAACCTCCTAGGTACAGGAGTGAGAGTAGTAATAAAAGTGATCAATGTGTGCAACCCCTAAATATTATCCAGTGGATCTCAAAATCTGCACCACAGGTCAGTTTCGAGTGGTAAATTTCTACATTGTGTAGATCAGATTCTCAAAATCTCAGCTACTTAGGTACTATATTAGACTGTGGATTTGTCACACTATAGTTCATGTATTATCTATGCATAATACGCACTGTGTGCGGGTACCATTAGGCAGGGTGCAGTTTTGCAAACAGAAAGTGGATTTTAGTGCTGATTTCTCTGTGTTTCTACACCAAATCTGCACTAAAATTTGCATGTTTTACTTCCAGATTTTGGGCAAAGGCTACATACAGGGGTGCATCTCGCCTTTCTGCTGCCTGAGGCAAAAATTTTAATGGTGCCTCCCCCATGACAAATTCTCAACCTAATCCCTTTCCTCTTAACATTACATACAGCGCTACAAAATATAAAAACATACAGGGGTATACAGTGCCACGTACCCCTTACATCTTGTGGCATCTTATCTGATATAGATGTTCTCTTTCCTCATCTTCTTCATTCGGACCAGAGCACCATGATGACTTCTTACAGCTGTGTCTTATGTCTGCAGAGTTTGACAATAAGACATCTTAGTTATCTACTTTTCCATCATCCTCCCACCTTCTGAACATCCCATCCTGCCGCCCCCAATATTGTGCCCACTATGCTCCCCAATACTATACTACAGACCGAGATAATCCCCCTGTAAATACTAGTACCACACAGATAGTGCCTCCTTCAACAATTATTGGCGCATAGGGGTCTGACTGCTCTCCTTATATAGAGATTCTAGCTGAACTAGAACCTTCCAGCGGGAGGGGTGAAGCTGGATATGCACAGCCTAAAATGAAACAGTGTTACAGTTTCTTTCATAAACTTGTATAGAGCTTCAATTCAAGTCTATGGGAATGAATAAGCAGTTTTTCCAGGCAAAAACAAGTCTTCAGACATAAACAACATCGCTAAACCAGACAGAAGGTCAGCTAAGGGTTAATAGCAAGCCATGGGAAATAGCCTATTTTTGGAACTCCCACGGTGAATGGAGGGTGGCCACGCATGTGTAGCTGTTCTCCGTTCACTTTGGGACCCTTGATCTAGCTATTCATTTCCTTTAAAAAAAAAGGGATCATCTTTTGTGGACTGTTAGGGTACCTGCACAAGGGTGTGGGTGAACGCACAGAAGAACCACACAAATTTCCATGTTTCTGCACCCAGGCCACAACAAAAACTTCAAATTCAGTTTTTTTTGGTGCGGATGTGACGTGGTTTTGCTGCAGATCTCACCCTTCATTAGAAATGGGTGAAACCCGCAGCTAAAACCACAAATATAATTGACATACTGAGATTTGGAAGTCCTCCAGCAGGTCAGTTTCTGTACAGAACATGAGATTTGTGTAATCTCATACACTGCTGGTACTGTACTATGCTGTGGATTTTCTACACTAGAATCTGCACTGTAAAACCACACATATTCCGTAACATGTGCAGGTACCCTTAGTGGCATAGAGGATTACTTTACCAACATAGTAGATGCACTTGTGAAGACAGCATCTATTAGGGCTCATTCACATGACCGTATATATTTTGCGGTGCGCAAAACACAGATCAACAAAAAATACGGACAACATCCGTGTGCATTCCGTATTTTGTGGAATGGAACAGCTAGCCCCTAATAGAACAGTACTATCCTTGTCCGTAATGCGGACAATAATAGGACATACAGAAACTGAATGCACACGTAGTAACTTCCGTTTTTTTTTTTTTTTTGCGGACCCATTGAAATGAAAAAACGGAACGGACGCAGAAAGAAAATACGTTTGTGTGCATGAGCCCTTACTGGAGAGATACTGAAAACCCACATTATATCAAAAGCCACCACATGGTTACTCCCCACAAAAAGGTACAATGTTCTTGATCCTGATTGGGGCCCCCCAACCTCTGGGCCCCATTGCAAGTGCTGTAGCTACAGTTACACCCATTGTAAACAGTAGTTTTCAGCCCCTGAAGTAAAATATACATTACCTTCACAGTTATATTTGATCTGGCCAGGTTTCAAGCCACAGCTTGGCTCTATCTCCACCCATCCCTGCCGCCAGTAATGTGCTAGTTTTTATAAAGCAGCACACCCAGCTCTTTCCCTTTGAGCGTGTTCTGTACGTTTTCTTCACAGGATCACCTTAAGCATCTTCAAACTATTCAAGGTGAGTGATCACACCTTAATTGCGGGTTAATGACGTCATGTAAAGCATTTCACAACATAAAGCTTTATGTCAGGCTTCATGCAATAATGTACAATGCAGCTCCTTTGTCATTTTCATAAAGAATCAAGTTTGTGTTTTATTCCAAACTAGTCTAAACCCGTCTGCACCATGTTATATAAAGTGTAATTTTTGGCTATGCATTTGCCCCCACAGCACATACTGTAGCTTTATCATTCAGACACTGTTCTTTGCGACCCACACGGATCACTTATGATACCCCTAGCCTTAGGAAGTACAAGGCAGGATATATTCCAGCACTGATGGTAAACGCAGGTAACTCTCCTGTCCGTACCAATGTGGCATTACAGCTGCTAGGATTTTTCCTGCCTTGTATTTGTCCGACTCCATCAATCGCTGTAAAAGAAATGAAGGTCCTCAAAACTACAGTTTTTAATGCAGAGATCTACTTTCTTCTATGGGTTTCTCAGGTCTCTATCCCTTTTTCCCAAAACTTGTAATGGATTTAAACAGGATGATGATAGAAAACGTTTTTCCTCGTGCTGGAATACAATCCAAAACTGACTCCTTGAACAAGCCTAGAGGCATAACTAGAGAAGGATGGGCTCCCCAACTCAACTGCCCCTGAGCATAAGGCCTCTTTCACACGGGCCTTGCGGGAAAAGGTGCGGGTGTGTTGCGGGAACATGCACGATTTTTCAGCGCGAGTGCAAAACATTAGAAATTCGGGCTTGGGATCGGTGTTCTGTAGATTGTATTATTTCCCCTTATAACATGGTTATAAGGGAAAATAATAGCATTCTGAATACAGAATGCATAGTAAAATAGCGCTGGAGGGGTTGAAAAAATAAATAAAAAAATTCAACTCACCTTAGTCCACTTGATCGCACAGCCCGGCATCTCTTCTGTCTCCTGCTTTGCTGATTGCAGGAACAGGACCTGTGGTGACGTCACTCCGGTCATCACATGGTCCATCACATGATCCATCACCATGGTAATTCAGCGACATTTATCCATCACCATACCATTCAGCGACATTTAAAGGGGTTGTCTGAGTTACCATCCTGAACCCCCACTGTTCCAGTGACATGCCCATATATCGCTCATGACTGCCGCAGGCACTCAGTGGCCTCAACAGTATATGGCATAAGACAACTGAGGCCAGTGATCAGCTGTAAAAGTCACATGCGGTATATGGACATGTCATTGCTGTAGACAGAGCAGCAAAGCCCAGCAGAACTGAGGGAGTTTGGGACAGAATTTTTTTATTTATTTATTTATTTATTATAAAACTTGCTGACAATTAAGAAAATCTTATATCACCCCTTTAACTGTTGTATGGAATGCTAACATACCTCAGCAAGACAGGGTCCAAAAGGACACTCTGTTGACCTAGTCCTAGTATAACCCTATGAACATGTATACACTAAGCACACATCACAAACAAGCCTATAACTATGAGACCAGTGTATTCTTTCAGCGCTGCTGATTCAGTGTTTGTTATTTAACCCCTTCAGGACCCTGCCATTTTTCATCTTAAGGACCAGGCCATTTTTTGCAAATCTGACATGTCACTTTATGTAGTGATAACTTTAAAACACTTTTACATATCCAGGCCATTCTGAGAATGTTTTCTCATCACATATTGTACTTCATGACAGTGGTAAATTTGAGTCAAAATATTTTACTTTAATTTATAAAAAAAAATATACAAAATTTACCCCGAAATTCGCAATTTTCAACATTTCAATTTCTCTGCTTTTAAAACAAATAGTGATACCTCCTAAAATAGTTATTACTTTACATTTCCCATATGTCTACTTCATGTTTGAATAATTTTGTAAATTACATTTTCTTTTTTTTTTTGGGACGTTAGAAGGCTTAGAAGCAAATCTTAAAATTTTAAAGAAAATTTCCAAAACCCAATTTTTAAGGATCAGTTCAGGTCTGAAGTCCCTTTGTAGGACTTACAGAATAGAAACCACCCATAAACGGCTACATTTTAGAAACTACACCTTTCAAGGTATTCAAAACTTATTTTACAAACTTCCTTAACCCTTTAGGTGTTCCACAAGAATTAAAGGAAAATGTAGATGAAATTTCAGAATTTCACTTTTGGGCAGATTTTCCATTTTTATCCATTTTTTTCAGTAATAATGCAAGGGTTAACAGCCAAACAAAACTCAATATTTATGGCCCTGATTCTCTAGTTTACAGAAACACCCCATATGTGGTCATAAACTGCTGTACGGGCACACGACAGGGCACAGAACGAAAGGAACGCCATATGGTTTTTGTAGGGCAGATTTCACTGGGATAATTTTAAGTTGCCATGTCACATTTGGAGACCCCTGATGCACCCCTAGAGTAGAAACTCCCAATAATTACCCCATTTTGGAAACTACGGGATAAGGTGGCAGTTTTGTTGGTACTATTTTAGGGTACATATGATTTTTGGTTGCTCTATATTACACTTTTTTTTTTTGTGAGACAAAGTAACAAAAAATAGCTGTTTTGGCACCGTTTTCATTTTTTGTTATTTACAATGTTTATCTAACAGGTTAGATCATGTAGTATTTTATAAAGCAGGATGCAAAATACCAAATAGGACTACTTTTTTTGGTTGTTTTAGTTTTAAATAATAAAGCATTTTTGAAAGAAAAAAATATTTGTAGGATATGACTTTTTGATCGCTTGGTATTACACTTTTTGTGATGTAAGGTTACAAAAAATGGCTTTTTTGACACCGTTTTTTTTATTATTATTTTTTTTACAGTATTCACCTGAGGGGTTAGGTCATGCGATATTTTTATAGAGCAGGTTGTTATGGATGTGGAAATACCTAATATGTATACTTTTTTATTTATTTAAGTTTTGCACAATAATATAATTTTTGAAACAAAAAAAAAAATCATGTTTTAGTGTCTCCATATTCTGAGAGTCAAAGTTTTTTCTTTTGGGGCGATTGTCTTAGGTAGGGGCTATTTTATTGCGGGATGAGGTGACGGTTAGGTTGGTACTATTCTGGGGGGCATACACCTTTATGATTGCTTGGTGTTGCACTTTTAGTGATGTAAGGTGACAAAAAATTTTTTTTTTAGCACAGTTTTTTTTTTTTTACGGTGTTCACCTGAGGGGTTAGGTCATGTGATATTTTTATAGAGCCGGTCAATATGGACACGGTGATACCCAATATGTCTACTTTTCTTTTTTTCCCTATTCTTTGTTTTTACTTTATTTTGGGAAAAGGACACTTTTTTTTTACTTAAAACGTAATTTTTTTTTCAAACTTTTATTTTTTTTACATTTCTTTTTCCCAATCTGGGACTTCAACTTTTGGGGGTCTGATCCTCTTTACAATGCCCCACAATACTTCTGTATTGTAATATATTGGCTTTAAGTGTATTACTGAATATAATACACTTACAGCTTTCTGCCTGTGAGATCCAGTGGGCTGGATCTCACAAGCTGTCACGGAAGGCAGCAAAGATGCTTAAGAAAGGCATCGGGCTGCCTTCCCTGCCATCGGGTCCCGTCACAGCAGCGCGGTGTCCCGATGGCCACACCGCACTCGGCATGATCCAGCACATGCTGCGGTCAGCGCTGACCGTGGCAGTGCGAGGGTTAATGCGCTGGCATCTGTGTTTTCACTGATGCCGGCGCATACAGTAGTGATCCAGCTATCAGTGACTGCCGGACCCCTGCTGCTGATTGGGTGGGCACAGCTCCTGCACCCGCCCGATCAGCCCGCCGTACATGTACAGCGCTGGTCCTTAAGTCACGTCCACCAGCGCCATACATGTACGGTGAGGATCCTTAAGGGGTTAATGTTATGTAATGTTATTTTGTGTACTCTGACTCTGTCCCTGTAGGAGGCTCGGAGATGGACCTAGATCCACCCCTAGTTTAATCTAGTATTAGCTCAAATCCGAGCATCAAAATCATAAAAAAAAAGTTAAAAAAAAAATATATAAAAAATTTAAATATAAAAGTTTAAATCACACCCCTTTCCATAGATTAAAAAATAGCGTACATAAATAACAAAAAATATAAACATCATGGGTATCACCGTGACCAAAAACGCCCGTACCATTAAAGTAAAAAAAAAATTTTTTCCAATATGGCGAATGGCGTAACTTTGCCAATTTGCCATTTTTTCATTGCTTCTCTTACCCCAAATTTTTTTATAAAATGTGATCAAAAAGTCGCACACATTAGAAACGTGATAAGAACCAGCCTATATAATAATAATATATATATATATGTTTGTAAGGCTGAAGCTCAGCCTGCATTTGTGGGAGGGGCTTGAGCCTTTATCAGCCCCTCTCTCCCTCACCTGGTAGGCGTTCCGGTATTCAACTTCCGGGTAGGAGAGTGTCGTATGCTTCCCTCGTTCTGCCGGCCACCTCACGCTACAGCTCCGTTTCAAGAGGGTAAGTTGGGGATTCCGATCGGTGCCAAGCCGAGCAAGGGACAGCGGCAGTCCCACCACCATGCGCACACTTCTTCGGTCGGTGGTGTGTCCGTTCCAGTGTGGAACGCACGCGCCTCCTGGTCCTGGACGCCGGCGTGCTTCGTCCTACCCCCATGGCGGTTCACGATGCTGCTGAAGCGGCGTGCGTTCCACCGTGGAACGCAAGCGGCCCTCATCATGGCTGGCGACAGGCGGTTGGCTGACTCCAATAGGCGCATATGCAGCGCTGGTCCTAGCGGCCTCCTGGTCCTAGCGGCCGCCTTGTTTTGATCCACCCCCAGGGCAGTCACCATCACTATACAGCGGCGTGTGTTCCACCGTGGAGCGCACGCGCCCCCTCATCATGGCTGGCGACAGGGGGTTGACCGGCTCCTGCGGGCCCCAATGCAGCGATCAGCGGTGTGCGTTCCGGCGTGGAGCGCTCGCGGGTCCCTGCCTGGCTGGCTGCATAGGGAGGCACGTCTCTATACTAGCGCCGGTTCTGGGGAGCGGCGTGCGTTCCACTGTGGAGCGCACGCGGCGCCTCCTCCTGACTGCAGCACCTTTGGTTCCATGCCCTGGGGCTTTTAGCTCAAGTTCCACGGATTCTATTAAATGTGCAACCGCTATGTGTTTTTCTTCCAGCAACAACATAATTCCTGTTTTATAAATATTCAAGACCAGGTTAACTTCTCCTGCCCCAGGGTTCCGCGTGCTAGCATCCCAGGTGGGGTGCGGCAGGGCCTTCTGCGATGCTCTTGGGGGCCATTGGGTAAAAAAAATAAAAAATATATCTCTTTTTTTTTTTCACGTTTAGTATTAAAAAAATAAAAATAAAACATTTATAAAAATTTAAAAAATAAAACCATTTGCAGGATTCGCCCTGCTTCTTTTCAATTGCTCTCTACCTGGTTGCGCCCAGGCCGGTTTCATCTACCTGGTACGTCCAGGCCACTGTTGTCTTTGTGTTTATAGCCACTTAGATCTTTGTCACCAGGGCACAGTCGGTGGTCTTGTCTTGTCACAGTGTCTCCCCTGGATCGCCCAGGGTACGCTACATTCCTGGTACGCCCAGGTCCTCTTCTTTTTCTCCTTCTCTGATACGTGGGTCTCGTCGCACCTTTCTGCTTGCTTGTCCTTGTCGTTCTGTTCTGTCTAAGGGGCCATTCTCCGGCTGCTCCCCTAGTTGTTCTACGCTCTTTTTCCCCTGACTCACAGGTTCTCTATGTAAGTCTGCCGCCCTTCGCGGGCCGCTGCTACGCGCAGCCTGTATCTCATGGCAACGCGCCATTGCTCCTTTCACCCACCTGGTACGCTCAGGTGGTCTTCTTCTGTCAATATAACCAGTCAGATACGCTCGGATTGTTTACTTGACCTAGGGGTGCGCCCCATCTTGGCCAGTTGGATATAGATGACAGCCTATCTGTCTCAGGGTCAGTCATGTCAGGCCAAGCTGGTCCATCGTCCTTAAGGAGTTGGACCATTCCGAAGTTGCTGGCGGAGCTTAACCGGAGAGGCATCCCGCACCCAGCCACCGCCAGAAAGGCAGAACTATACAAACTCCTCATGATCAACACTAGCGCTTCTGAGGTGCAACCGGAGACGTCTTCCATCCAGCTGTCACTGGTACAGCTGCAGTCTACCTTGAACTCGTTGGTCGACTCTGTAGCTGACGTCCAGGCGAGGGTGTCAGAGCTGGAGTCCCGGCCATCCGTGGCGCCCCCGGCACCCGTCCCACTGATCGCTCCGTCCACTTCGGTGTGGCTGACACCAGGTACACCCAGGCCCATTCCCCAGGTGGCCCCCTCGCATTTCATCCCTGACAATCTCAAGAGGGACATTCTGTCAGGGAAGGACGTCAATCTGGCATCGATCCTCATTGCCGCCCAGGATGTGCCCGAGAACAGGGTGATCAATTGTAGGGATGTGTCTGTGGTCCTCAGGGCCAAGGACTCTCGGCTTAACCGCAAGTTGTCTATTCCTTCAGAGACATTGTCTGCACCGCACAGCCTGAAAGGAGAGAAGAGCTGGACAGCTACTTGTATCTGGTCACTGACCTGGGTCACAAGTATGGTGCTTCAGCCTTCTACGACTACCATCGTTCCTTCTCGGCTAAAGCGGCAGCAGCTTTGGCGCAGTTCCAATATGTCACCAGCTGGGCCTCCATTGACACAGAACTCTTCTGCCGTCACTTCGCTGGCCTCAGGGCGCCCACCTGCGCAATGTGCCAGTCTATTTTTCACACGTCTGAATGGTGCCCAAATAACGCTCACCCGTCTCAGGACAGGGCTCTCCCTGGAACCTCCGGGTCTCAGCCGTCCAACCCCTCCACTGACAAACTTTGCCGACCCATTGTCTACTTAGGAAGGAGTCAGATCTGCAACAATTTCAATTCGGGTGGTTGCTCCTTTGCCAGTTGCAGATCTCTCCACGTGTGCTCCTTGTGTTTCAGAGCCCACCCGCGGTCCTCCTGTCCTAAAAAGGCAGCCAAAGGGGCCTGACTAGCCGACATTAATGTGGACCTCTTGGCGGCTCTCCTTCGGGACCACCACGATCAGAACTTCGTGGCATTCCTGTTGGCAGGCTTCTGGCAGGGGCTCATTACACTGCCACAGGTTCCCTGGGAAGGCAGGAATCTGCTATCGGCCACCATGGACCCACTGGCAACTAGCGAATTGATCCGGTCTGAGGTGGAGAAAGGTTTCCTTATAGGCCCTTTCCCGCTAATTCCCTTTGCATCATGGCGCATCAACCCAATCGGCCTAGTGTCCAAGAAAAACACTAATAAAAAAGTTTGATCTATGACCTGTCCGCC
This sequence comes from Bufo bufo, assembly GCF_905171765.1. Lineage (NCBI taxonomy): Eukaryota > Metazoa > Chordata > Amphibia > Anura > Bufonidae > Bufo > Bufo bufo. The sequence continues at coordinate 569,802,291 of NC_053391.1, read as the reverse complement.
CCTCACGTTTCTGCTATTCCCAGCCTCAATTCCCTCATTCCGTCAGAGGAATTCGCCATGAGGTACTCCTCCATAGACTACGCCATACGAGCCATTCTGTTGCATGGCAGGGGCGCTTGGTTGGCAAAGGCAGACTTCGCCGATGCGTTCAAGCTCCTTCCAATCCAACCACAGTTGTGGCAGTTCTATGGCATCGAGTGGGCCGGCCAACATTACTTTGCCAACAGACTCACGTTCGGCTCTAAAAGTAGCCCCTGGTTATTCGACCAGTTTGCCAAGGCGCTACATTGGATCTTGGTCCATCACGGTGGCCTTCAGACGGTCATCCACTACCTAGATGACTTTCTGGTCGTTGAGGGTCCGCAGGGCGGATCTGGCATTCTCGCCGTCCTCCTTAAGATGTTCGCCAGTCTGGATGTTCCGGTTGCCCAGGCCAAGACTGAGGGTCCCGTCACTAGGGTCTCGTTCCTGGGCATCATCCTGGATTCTGTCAGCCTGCAGGCCAGCCTCCCGGAAGAGAAACTCACTCAGTGCCGAGAGGTCATTTCCCACGCTGCCTCCTCTGGGTACCTCACTAGGGTAGAGTTGCAATCTCTTCTGGTCTGGCTTAATTTTGCCTCTAGGATCATGCCCCAGGGAAGGACATTCGTGTCAAGGCTACTCCAGCTTCTTCCCTCGCCACCCGAACAGGACAGCAACATACATTTGGATGGCCAGGCAATGGCAGACCTGGCCATGTGGGAGTTGTTCCTCTCCCAGTGGAACGGCATCTCCCTCTTCGTCCCTCCGTGGTCACCCTCCTTCCCGACTATCTTTTCAGATGCCGCCGCATCCTGTGGTTACGCAGCCATTTGGGGTCCCCATTGGCTGGTTGACCGTTGGCCCATGTCCATCCTGGAGGATGCAGAGTCCATCCGCACCTCCTCCCTGTTGGAGTTATACCCCATTGTTGCAGCTGCTCAGGCATGGAGTCATCTCTGGGCTAACTCACCGGTGATGTTTGTTACGGACAATCAGGCTCTAGTCGACATCTTGACCAAGGGTAGGGCTAAGTCCCAAATTTGCATCTCTCATACAACACCATCAAGTTATACCTTGCGGGCGTCCAACACCACACCATGCTCCACAACCCGGGGGGGGGGGGCTCCATTTTTTCTGCGCATGCGGTCAAGGCCACCTTGCAAGGGGTCCGGAAAGGTAGGGTCAATCCCCCGTCCCGCAGACAGGCTGTCACGGGTGAGATGTTCCGGAGGTTTTCTTCAGCCCTGGATGGTGCCCCTTTTGGGCCCTTCTCCAGCTTGGTCATTAAAGCTGCTATGTACTTGGGCTTCTACGGTTTCCTTAGGCCAGGCGAATTGACTTGCAGTTCTGCGGGGCGTCAAAGGAACAGCTGGTGCGGAACCAGGACCATTATACGCTTAAGTTAACATCCACTAAGACGAGCCAAACAGGTCCCCCGGTTGAGGTTAATTTTTTCCAGTCTGGCAATAAATGGTGCCCGGTACAAATTTTTGGCCAGCTCATGCACGCCATCCATGATGCTCCCCCTCACAGCCCACTGCTACCACATCTCAATGGCGCTCTCACCTCCGCACAATTCATCAGCCATATCCGTACTCTTGCCTCTGGCTTAGGGTTGGACCCCGGCTCTATATCTGGCCATTCCTTCCGCATTGGAGCTGCTTCCGCGGCTTCCCAGCACAGGGTCCCCACTCATGTCATCTGGAGAATGGGAAGGTGGCGCTCGTCTTGTTTCACCAGGTATATACCTAACCCACAGCTAGAGATTTTGCAAGCCTTTCAGTCTCTGGTGTTATGAGTCAATAAATTCTTGAATTAACTATCTTGGTTTCCTTTTTTGCCCCCTTATAGGCTGCTCTCGTACCCGGCTCCAGGCACACCTCAGCCGGTTTAGGTTCAAGGCGGGCACGCATGCCCGAGTTCGTATCATTAGCCACGACCACAAGTTTGTAAGGCTGAAGCTCAGCCTGCATTTGTGGGAGGGGTTTGAGCCTTTATCAGCCCCTCTCTCCCTCACCTGGTAGGCGTTCCGGTGTTCAACCCACCCGCCCATTCCCCTTATTTTAATCTTCTCCTTTAGGGCAGCCCCCTTATAGGCTGCTCTCGTACCCGGCTCCAGGCACACCTCAGCCAGTTTAGGTTCAAGGTGGGCACGCATGCCCGAGTTCGTATTATTAGCCACGACCACAAATATATATATATAATTTTTTTTATTTTTTATTAATTATTATTTTTTATAGGAATCTCTACTTGCAGTGGGGTCAGCAATGACAGATTTTCACAGAGACGGCGGGTTTTAAAGTCCAAACTGTTTATTTTGTCATGTCAGCATATCAGATTAGCATCCAAGTTATAGCGTCACTTGGGGAAGTGAAATTACAGCACCTGCATAACATAACAAAGCAAAATAAATACCTGCGCGTCTGTGGTCTACCTAATACACAGGCGATTCCTGTCTCACCTATAGATTCCTGTTCACACCAAAGGAGATCAGGCTTCACTCAGCCTCATGGTCAGCCAGTCTCCAATCAGCCTTTTGGTCCAACAGCCCTCCTGGCTGTGACCACATAAAGCCTCTCAGGTTTCCTTTAGGCCTCATGCACACGACCGTTGCTCTGGTCTGCATCCGTTTTTGCGGCTCAGGTGTGGACCCATTCACTTCAATGGGGCCGAAAAAAGATGCAGACAGCACTCCGTGTGCTGTCCGCATCCGTTGCTCCGTTACGTAGCCCCGCAAAAAAAATATAACATGTCCTATTCTTGTCCGTTTTGCGGACAAGAATAGGCATTTCTACAATGGGCCGCCTGTTCCGTTCCGCAAATTGTGGAAGGCACACGGGCGGCTTCCGTGTTTTGCGGATCTGCAATTTTTCGGACAGCAAAAAACGGAACGGTCGTGTGCATGAAGCCTTAGACTGACATTCTGAGGTCTGCTTTATTCCCCAGTGATGATCCCAGCAGATCTCATCTGAGATCACCTCGGGCTAGGACATAAACCTGCGATACAATGGTGTGGACTGGGAAATCCCTGTGCCTATCTTTTCTCCCAGTCCAAAGAAATTCAGCCCATACAAATTTAGACTACATGCACACGAACGTTGTTTGTTTCCATGTCTGTTCTGTCTTTTTTGCGGATAGGATGCAGACCCATTTATTTCAATGGGTCCGCAAAAAATGTGAACAGCACATCGTGTGCTGTCCGCATCAGTATGTCTGTTCTGTAGCCCTGCAAAAAATAGAACATGTCCTATTCTTGTCCGTTTTAGGCATTGTTACAATGGAGCGGCAAAAAAAACGAATGGCATAAGGATGTCAGTTTTTTTTGCGGACCGCAAAACACATACGGTCGTGTGCATGTAGCCTTCAACAAAGAGCTCCAGCAGAATATGCTCTGCTGAAGCAAAATGCATCCCTCTGGATTTCATCTATCTTACCCAGCTGAGGTATATGAGCGAGGTATACACTCTCTCCAGCACTTTACTATATATATATATATATATATATATATATAGTGGATATAAAAAGTCTACACACCCCTGTTAAAATGTCAGGTTTCTGTGATGTAAAAAAATGAGACAAAGATAAATCATTTCAGAACTTTTTCCACCTTTAGGCCCCTTTCACACGGGCGAGTTTTCCGCGCGGGTACAATGCGTGAGGTGAACGAATTACACCCGCACTGAATCCAGACCCATTCATTTCTATGGGGCTGTGCACATGAGCTTGCGCGTTGCATGAAAATTGCAGCATGCTCTATATTGTGCGTTTTTCACGCAACACAGGCCCCATAGAATTGAATGGGGCTGCGTGAAAATCGCAAGCATCCGCAGGCAAGTGCGGATGCGGTGCGATTTTCACGCATGGTTGCTAGGTGACGATCGGGATGGGGACACGATATTTAATATTTTCCCTTATAACATGGTTATAAGGGAAAATAATAGCATTCTTAATACAGAATAGTAAATTAGGGATGGAGGGGTTAAAAATTTTTTTTTAAATTAAACTCACCTCATCCACTTGTTCGTGCAGCCCGGCTTCTCTTCTTTCTTCTTCTTTGAGGACCTGGGAGAAAAAGGACCTTTGGTGACGTCACTGCGCTCATCACATGGTCCATCACCAACATTTTTTTTTTAACCCCTCCATCCCATTCTGTTTTAAGGATGCTATTATTTTTCAATTATAACCATCTTATAAGGGAAAATAATAAAATTTACACAACACCGATCCCAAACCCAAACTTCTGTGAAGAAGTCCGGGTTCGGGTCTGGGTACCAAACATGCCGATTTTCCTCACGCGCGTGCAAAACACATTAAAAAGCTTTGCACTCGCGCGGAAAAATAACTCATTTTCCTGGGACGCATCCGCATCCTATCAGGCCCTCAAACACGACGCCCGTGTGAAAGAGGCCTTAATGTGACCTATAAACTGTACAACTCAATTGAAAAAACTTAAATCTTTTAGATAGAGGGAAGAAAAAATCTAAAAATAAAATAATATGGTTGCATAAGTGTGCACACCCTTAAACTAAAACTTTGTTGAAGCACCTTTTGATTTTATTACAGCACTCTGTCTTTTTGGGTATGGCACATTTTGACTTGCAAGATTTGCCCACTCTTCTTTGCAAAAACACTCCAAATCTGTCAGATTGCGAGGGCATCTCCTGTGCACAGCCCTCTTCAGATCACCCCACAGATTTTCAATCGGATTCAGGTCTGGGCTCTGGCTGGGCCATTCCAAAACTTTAATCTTCTTCTAGTGAAGCCATTCCTTTGTTGATTTGGATGTATGCTTTGGGTCGTTGTCATGCTGAAAGATGAAGTTCCTCTTCATATTCAGCTTTCCAGCAGAAGCCTGAAGGTTTTTTGCCAATATTGACTGGTATTTGGAACTGTTCATAATTTCCTCTAGCTTAACTAAGGCCCCAGTTCCAGCTGAAGAAAAACAGCCCCAAAACATGATGCTGCCACCACATGCTTTATTGTGGTTATGGTTTTCTTTTGGTGATGTGCAATGTTGTTTTTGCGCCAAATATATCTTTTGGAATTATGGCCAAAAAGTTCAACCTTGGTTTCATCAGACCATAACACCTTTTCCCACAAGCTTTTGGAAGACTTCAGATGTGTTTTTGCAAAATGTAGCCTGGCTTGGATGTTTTTCTTCGTAAGAAAAGGCTTTCATCTTGCCACTCTACCCCATAGCCCAGACATATAAGGAATACGGGAGATTGTTGTCCCATGTACCACACAGCCAGTGCTTGCCAGATATTCCTGCAGCTCCTTTAATATTGCTGTAGGCCTCTTGGTAGCCTCCCAGACCAGTTTTCTTCTCGTCTTTTCATCAATTTTTGAGGGACATCCAGTTCTTGGTAATGTAACTGTTGTGCCATATTTTCTCCACTTGATGATGACCCCATTTCGGAAAGTACACACCCTAAGGTATTCGCTGATGGGCATAGTGAGTTCATAGAACTTTTTATTTTTTGTCACAAGTTAGCGGAAAATGATGTTTTTTTTTTTTTTTTCTTACAAAGTCTCATATTCCACTAACTTGTGACAAAAAATAAAAACTTCTATGAACTCACTATGCCCATCACGAAATACCTTGGGGTCTCTTCTTTCCAAAATGGGGTCACTTGTGGGGTAGTTATACTGCCCTGGCATTCTAGGGGCCCAAATGTGTGGTAAGGAGTTTGAAATCAAATTCTGAAAAAAATGACCTGTCAAATCCGAAAGGTGCTCTTTGGAATATGGGCCCCTTTGCCCACCTAGGCTGCAAAAAAGTGTCACACATCTGGTATCTCCGTACTCAGGAGAAGGTGGGGAATGTGTTTTGGGGTGTCATTTTATATATACCCATGCTGGGTGAGAGAAATATCTTGGCAAAAGACAACTTTTCCCATTTTTTTATACAAAGTTGGCATTTGACCAAGATATTTATCTCACCCAGCATGGGTATATATAAAATGACACCCCAAAACACATTCCCCACCTTCTCCTGAGTACGGAGATACCAGATGTGTGACACTTTTTTGCAGCCTAGGTGGGCAAAGGGGCCCATATTCCAAAGAGCACCTTTCGGATTTGACAGGTCATTTTTTTAAGAATTTGATTTCAAACTCCTTACCACACATTTGGGCCCCTAGAATGCCAGGGCAGTATAACTACCCCACAAGTGACCCCATTTTGGAAAGAAGACACCCCAAGGTATTCCGTGAGGGGCATGGCGAGTTCCTAGAATTTTTTATTTTTTGTCACAAGTTAGTGGAAAATGATGATTTTTTTTTTTTTTTTTTTTTCATACAAAGTCTCATATTCCACTAACTTGTGACAAAAAATAAAAACTTCCATGAACTCACTATGCCCATCAGCGAATACCTTGGGGTCTCTTCTTTCCAAAATGGGGTCACTTGTGGGGTAGTTATACTGCCCTGGCATTCTAGGGGCCCAAATGTGTGGTAAGGAGTTTGAAATCAAATTCAGTAAAAAATGACCTATGAAATCCAAAAGGTGCTCTTTGGAATGTGGGCCCCTTTGCCCACCTAGGCTGCAAAAAAGTGTCACACATCTGGTATCCCCGTACTCAGGAGAAGTTGAGGAATGTGTTTTGGGGTGTCTTTTTACATATACCCATGCTGGGTGAGATAAATATCTTGGTCAAATGCCAACTTTGTATAAAAAAATGGGAAAAGTTGTCTTTTGCCAAGATATTTCTCTCACCCAGCATGGGTATATGTAAAATGACACCCCAAAACACATTCCCCACCTTCTCCTGAGTACGGAGATACCAGATGTGTGACACTTTTTTGCAGCCTAGGTGGGCAAAGGGGCCCATATTCCAAAGAGCACCTTTCGGATTTGACAGGTCATTTTTTTCAGAATTTGATTTCAAACTCCTTACCACACATTTGGGCCCCTAGAATGCCAGGGCAGTATAACTACCCCACAAGTGACCCCATTTTGGAAAGAAGACACCCCAAGGTATTTCGTGAGGGGCATGGCAAGTTCCTAGAATTTTTTATTTTTTGTCACAAGTTAGTGGAAAATGATGATTTTTTTTTTTTTTTCATACAAAGTCTCATATTCCACTAACTTGTGACAAAAAATAATAAAAACTTCCATGAACTCACTATGCCCATCAGCGAATACCTTGGGGTCTCTTCTTTCCAAAATGGGGTCACTTGTGGGGTAGTTATACTGCCCTGGCATTCTAGGGGCCCAAATGTGTGGTAAGGAGTTTGAAATCAAATTCAGTAAAAAATGACCTATGAAATCCAAAAGGTGCTCTTTGGAATGTGGGCCCCTTTGCCCACCTAGGCTGCAAAAAAGTGTCACACATCTGGTATCCCCGTACTCAGGAGAAGCTGAGGAATGTGTTTTGGGGTGTCTTTTTACATATACCCATGCTGGGTGAGATAAATATCTTGGTCAAATGCCAACTTTGTATAAAAAAATGGGAAAAGTTGTCTTTTGCCAAGATATTTCTCTCACCCAGCATGGGTATATGTAAAATGACACCCCAAAACACATTCCCCACCTTCTCCTGAGTACGGAGATACCAGATGTGTGACACTTTTTTGCAGCCTAGGTGGGCAAAGGGGCCCATATTCCAAAGAGCACCTTTCGGATTTCACTGGTCATTTTTTACAGAATTTGATTTCAAACTCCTTACCACACATTTGGGCCCCTAGAATGCCAGGGCAGTATAACTACCCCACAAGTGACCCCATTTTGGAAAGAAGAGACCCCAAGGTATTCGCTGATGGGCATAGTGAGTTCATGGAAATTTTTATTTTTTGTCACAAGTTAGTGGAATATGAGACTTTGTATGAAAAAAAAAAAAAAAAAAAAAATCATCATTGTGACAAAAAATAAAAAATTCTAGGAACTTGCCATGCCCCTCACGGAATACCTTGGGGTGTCTTCTTTCCAAAATGGGGTCACTTGTGGGGTAGTTATACTGCCCTGGCATTTTCCAGGGGCCCTAATGTCTGGTAAGTAGGTAAATGACCTGTGAAATCCGAAAGGTGCTCTTTGGAATGTGGGCCCCTTTGCCCACCTAGGCCGCAAAAAAGTGTCACACATCTGGTATCTCCGTACTCAGGAGAAGGTGGGGAATGTGTTTTGGGGTGTCATTTTACATATACCCATGCTGGGTGAGAGAAATATCTTGGCAAAAGACAACTTTTCCCATTTTTTTTATACAAAGTTGGCATTTGACCAAGATATTTATCTCACCCAGCATGGGTATATGTAAAATGACACCCCAAAACATATTCCCCAACTTCTGCTGAATACGGAGATACCACATGTGTGACACTTTTTTGCAGCCTAGGTGGGCAAAGGTGCCCAAATTCCTTTTAGGAGGGCATTTTTAGACATTTGGATACCAGACTTCTTCTCACGCTTTGGGGCCCCTAAAATGCCAGGGCAGTATAAATACCCCACATGTGACCCCATTTTGGAAAGAAGACACCCCAAGGTATTCAATGAGGGGCATGGCGAGTTCATTGAAAAAAAAAAATTTTGGCGCAAGTTAGCGGAAATAGATTTTTTTGATTTTGTTCTCACAAAGTCTCCCTTTCCGCTAACTTGGGACAAAAATTTCAATCTTTCATGGACTCAATATGCCCCTCAGCGAATACCTTGGGGTGTCTTCTTTCCAAAATGGTGTTATTTGTGGGGTGTTTGTACTGCCCTGGCATTTGAGGGTCTCCGCAATCATTACATGTATGCCCAGCATTAGGAGTTTCTGCTATTCTCCTTATATTGAGCATACGGGTAATGAGATTTTTTTTTTCCGTTCAGCCTCTGGGCTGAAAGAAAAAAATGAACGGCACAGATTTCTTCATTCGCATCGATCAATGTGGATGAAAAAATCTCTGCCAAAAAAAGAAAAAGGAGGGGAAAGGCGTCTGCCAGGACATAGGAGCTCCGCCCAACATCCATACCCACTGCAGCTCGTATGCCCTGGCAAACCAGATTTCTCCATTCACATCAATCGATGTGGATGAATAAATCATTGCCGGGATTTTTTTTTCTATATATACAAAGTGTTTGCCAAAGTATATGAACACCGCCACCTCCTCAGCTCATATGCCTCGGCAAACGTATCTTTTACTGCAGAGGAGAAATCTCGTCTTGCAGCGCCGCATACACCGACTTGCGTGTAATCTGACAGCAGCGCAATGCTTCTGTCCGAATGCACATCAGTGCTGCAGCTAGTCGATCGGTTGGTCCACCTGAAAGGTAAAAAAAACAAAACAAAAAAGAAAAAACCAGGCCGCAAAGCAATAACTTTATTAACTGTTGAACAGAACATAGAAACTTTTTTTAAACATTTTTAACTGAACATTTAACTTTTTTACTTACCGGTATTTTTTTTTTTGTTTAGTTTTTTTTACCTTTTATAGAACAAACCTCTCCTTCCCCATGGGACAATGTGCAAAGCGCAAATCGCCCAAAGATGTGGCGAAGTACGTTATGCACTTTATCCCAGGTGAAAGGAGAGGTTTGCAGCAGCTGTGAGTGAATGGGCCCTAATAGCCCTGTGTGCCTGTCCTGGTGAGATGTGATCCCTATGCTAGGTGTACCTGTGTGTGGTACTTCCGGAAACACTCTCCATAGCATAGGGCAGGGTGGTCAGCACAGTCAGGACAGAAATAGCGGGTGTCACGCCTTATTCCACTCCTGCTACAGACACGACATCTTTTTCGGGGTGACGGTTGGGTTGAGGTACCAGGAACGACACTGGGGAAATGTCGCTCGTGTAGACGGCTAACTACACTGGTGGATGGGGCCACGGAACCTCCTGGGTAAAGGAGGTTCTCGATGATCTCTTCCTGGAATTTGAGGAAGGATCCTGTTCTCCCAGCCTTACTGTAGAGAACAAAACTATTGTAGAGCGCCAATTGAATTAAATATACAGACACCTTCTTATACCAGCGTCTGGTTCTGCGGGAAACTAAATACGGAGACAACATCTGGTCATTGAAGTCCACCCCTCCCATGAGCGCATTATAGTCGTGGACACAGAGGGGCTTTTCAATGACACGGGTTGCTCGCTCAATTTGGATTGTCGTGTCTGCGTGAATGGAGGAGAGCATGTAAACGTCACGCTTGTCTCTCCATTTCACCGCGAGCAGTTCTTCGTTACACAAGGCAGCCCTCTGCCCCCTTGCAAGACGGGTGGTTACAAGCCGTTGGGGGAAGCCCACGCGACTAGTTCGCGCGGTGCCACAGGCGCAAATCCGTTCTAGAAACAAATGCCTAAAGAGGGCCACACTTGTGTAGAAATTGTCCACATAAAGATGGTACCCCTTGCCGAATAAGGGTGACACCAAGTCCCAGACTGTCTTCCCACTGCTCCCCAGGTAGTCAGGGCAACCGACCGGCTCCAGGGTCTGATCTTTTCCCTCATAGATCCGAAATTTGTGGGTATAGCCTGTGGCCCTTTCACAGAGCTTATACAATTTGACCCCATACCGGGCACGCTTGCTTGGGATGTATTGTTTGAAGCCAAGGCGCCCGGTAAAATGTATTAGGGACTCGTCTACGCAGATGTTTTGCTCAGGGGTATACAAATCTGCAAATTTCAGGTTGAAATGGTCTATGAGGGGCCGAATTTTGTGGAGCCGGTCAAAAGCAGGGTGGCCTCTGGGACGGGAGGTGGTATAGTCGCTAAAATGCAGAAAACGTAGGATGGTCTCAAATCGTGTCCTGGACATAGCAGCAGAGAACATGGGCATGTGATGAATTGGGTGCGTTGACCAATATGACCGCAATTCATGCTTTTTTGTCAGGCCCATGTTGAGGAGAAGGCCCAAAAAAATTTTAAGTTCGGAAACTTGGACTGGTTTCCACCGGAAAGGCTGGGCATAATAGCTTCCCGGGTTAGCGGTTATAAATTGTGTGGCATACTGGTTGGTCTCTGCCACGACTAAGTCCAAGAGCTCCGCAGTCAAGAACAGCTCAAAAAATCCCAGGGCCGAACCGATTTGAGCCGTCTCAACCCGAACTCCAGACTGGGCGGTGAAAGGGGGAACTACTGGTGCGGCTGAAGTTGGTGACTGCCAATCAGGATTTGCCAGCACCTCAGGGACTCTAGGGGCTCTACGGGCCCGTCTTTGCGGTGGCTGCGATGGGGTAACTATTGCACGTGCCACCGTACCAGCTTCAACTGCCCTTCTGGTGCTCGCTACTTCACCATGTTGTACGGCAGTGCTGGTACTAGGTCCAGGAAGGGCTGCGCTGCTGGTGTATGCCTCACCACGTGATCCGGCAGCGACAGCCCCACTCTGCTGCTCTTGAAGCGGATCCTGCGTAACCTGTGGTCTAGCGACATGGGGCCGGGTACGCCTGGTGCTGCCAGGGACCTCCACCTCCTCGTCCGAACTTTGGGTCAGAGAGCCACTGCTTTCCACAGGTTCATATTCTGACCCGCTAGATTCGTCAGATGAGGGTTCCCACTCCTCATCCGACTGGGTCAGAATCCTGTAGGCCTCTTCAGAAGAATACCCCCTGTTTGACATTTTGGACTACTAAATTTAGGGGTATTCCCTGAGACTACCCAAGAAAAAAAGCAAACCTGTCTTACAAAGGGGAGGCTAGCGAAGTACCGGAGGCTGCTGCGGTTGATAAAAAATATCAAAACTGATTTTTTTATCGCCGCAGTGCGTGTAAAATGAATGTGCAGTGATCAAAAAATATATATTTTTTGTCATTGCGGTGGGGCGGGCGTGGGTGAACGCACGTGTGGGCGACCGATCAGGCCTGATCGGGCAAACACTGCGTTTTGGGTGGAGGGCGAGCTAAGGTGACACTAATACTATTATAGATCTGACCGTGATCAGTTTTGATCACTTACAGATACTATAAAAGTACAAATGCTGATTAGCGATACGCTAAACAGCGAATAAAAGTGACTGCGGTGCGGTGGGGTGGGCGCTAACTGACGCTAACTACCTAACCAAGGGGCCTAAACTATCCCTAAAACCTAACAGCCAATACCAGTGAAAAAAAAAAAGTGACAGTTTACACTGATCACTTTTTTTCCTTTCACTAGTGATTGACAGGGGCGATCAAAGGGGTGATCAAAGGGTTAATTGGGGTGCAGGTGGGTGATCTGGGGCTAAGGTGTAGTGTTGGTGCTACTCACAGTTCAGTCTGCTCCTGTGCTGGATCCAACCGACGAAAAGGACCAGCACAGGAGCAGACAAGCCATATAACAGATCATATTTACTAATATGATCTGTTATATGACTTTGGATTGGATTTTTTGAAAATCGCCAGCCTGCCAGCCAATGATCGTTGCTGGCAGGCTGGTGACGAAATACTTCTTTTAATTTTGCCGGCCCGCGATGCGCATGCGCGGGCCGGCTTTGAGCGAGATGACGCGTATATGCGTGACTCTGCGCAGCGCTGCCACCTCCGGAACGCAATCCTGCGTTAGGCGGTCCGGAGGTGGTTAATATGTATAGCTTGGAAGAAAGAAGAGACAGAGGGGATATGATAGAAACTTTTAAATACATAAAGGGAATCAACTCGGTAAAGGAGGAGAGCATATTTAAAAGAAGAAAAACTACCACAAGAGGACACAGTTTTAAATTAGAGGGGCAAAGGTTTAAAAGTAATATAAGGAAGTATTACTTTACTGAGAGAGTAGTGGATGCATGGAATAGCCTTCCTGCAGAAGTGGTAGCTGCAAATACAGTGAAGGAGTTTAAGCATGCATGGGATAGGCATAAGGCCATCCTTCATATAAGATAGGGCCAGGGACTATTCATAGGATTCAGATATATTGGGCAGACTAGATGGGCCAAATGGTTCTTATCTGCCGACACATTCTATGTTTCTATGTTTCTATGAGTAATTCTTGACCATTCCTCTTTACAGAACTGTTTCAGTTCAGCAATATTCTTGGGATGTCTGGTGTGAATCGCTTTCTTGAGGTCATGCCACAGAATCTCAATCGGGTTGAGGTCAGGACTCTGACTGGGCCACTCCAGAAGGCGTATTTTCTTCTGTTTAAGCCATTCTGTTCTTGATTTACTTCTATGCTTTGGGTCCTTGTCCTGTTGCAACACCCATCTTCTGTTGAGCCTCAGCTGGTGGACAGATGGCCTTAAGTTCTCCTGCAAAATGTCTGGAAAAAACTTGGGAATTCATTTTTCCTTCGATGATAGCAATCCGTCCAGGCCCTGACGCAGCAAAGCAGCCCCAAACCATGATTCCCCCACCACCATACTTCACAGTTGGGATGAGGTTTTGATATTGGTGTGCTGTGCCTATTTCTCCACACATAGTGTTGTGTGTGTCTTCCAAACAACTCAACTTTGGTTTCATCTGTTCACAGAATATTTTGCCAGTGCTGCTGTGGAACATTCAGGTGCTCTTGTGCAAACTGTAAACGTGCAGCAATGTTTTTTTTGGACAGCAGTGGCTTCCTCTGTGGTTTCCTCCCATGAAATGTATTCTTGTTTAGTGTTTTACGTATCGTAGATTCGCTAACAGGGATGTTAGCATATGCCAGAGACTTTTGTAAGTCTTTAGCTGACACTCTAGGATTCTTCTTTACCTCATTGAGCAGTCTGCGCTGTGCTCTTGCAGTCATTTTTACAGGACGGCCACTCCTAGAGGGAGTAGCAGCAGTGCTGAACTTTCTCCATTTATAGACAATTTGTCTTACCGTGGAGATACTTTTATAACCCTTTCCAGCTTTATGCAAGTCAACAATTCTTAATCGTAGGTCTTCTGAGAGCTCTTTTGTGCGAGGCATCATTCACATCAGGCAATGCTTCTTGTGAAAAGCAAAACCAGAACTGGTGTGTGTTTTTTATAGGGCAGGGCAGCTGTAACCAACACCTCCAATCTCATCTCATTGATTGGACTGACACCTCACTCCAATTAGCTCTTGGAGATGTCATTAGTCTAGGGGTTCACATACTTTTTCCACCTGCACTTTGAATGTTTACATGGTGCGTTCAATAATAACATGGTAACATTTAATTTTTTGTGTGTTATTAGTTTAAGCAGACTGTGATTGTCTATTGCTGTGACTTAGATGAAGATCAGATCACATTTTATGACCAATTTGTGCAGAAATCCATATAATTCCAAAGGGTTCACATACTTTTTCTTGCAACTGTATCTAATGCCTTGGAAAAAAAATTGTACCGTTCTGCTGACTGATACCTTTTAACAATGAGATCCCTCTGATGCTTTGGAAGCTCTCTGTGGACCATGGCTTTTGCTGTGGGATGCAACTAAGAAAATTTCAGGAAAGACCAACTAGAGCAGCGGAACTTTATTTGGGGTTAATCAGAGGCACTTTAAATTATGGCAGGTGTATGCTGACTCCTATTTAACATGATTTTGAATGTGATTGCTTAATTCTGAACACTGCTACATCCCCAGTTATAAGAGGGTGTGCACACTTATGCAACCACATTATTTATTTATTTTTTGTTTTCTTCCCTCCACCTAAAAGATTTCAGTTTGTTTTTCAATTGAGTGGTACAGTTTATAGGTCACATTAAAGGGTTTCTGTCACCCCACAAAACTCATTATTTTTTTTTTGGATAGTTATATTCCTTATAGCGCGATATAGGAGAATATAATAGTCTTACTTACTTTCATGCGGCCGATTCTTTAGAAAACGAAGTTTTATAATATGCAAATCAGGGCTCTACCAGCAAGTAGGGCGTCTACTTGCTGGTAGCCGCAGCAGAAATCCGCCCCCTCCTCTTGTTAATTGACAGGGCCAGCCGTGATCTCCTCCTCCGGCCGGCCCTGTCAGTATTTCAAAAATCGCGCGCCTCTGGTCATTCGGCGCAGGCGCTCTGAGATGAGGAGGCTCGTCTCCTCAGCACTCCCTCAGTGCGCCTGCGCCGATGACATCTTCTCTTTCGGTGATGTCATCGGCGCAGGCGCACTGAGGGAGTGCGAGCCTCCTCATCTCAGAGCGCCTGCGCCGAATGACCAGAGGCGCGCGATTTTTGAAATACTGACAGGGCCGGCCGGAGGAGGAGATCACGGCTGGCCCTGTCAATCAACAAGAGGAGGGGGCGGATTTCTGCTGCGGCTACCAGCAAGTAGACGCCCTACTTGCTGGTAGAGCTCTGATTTGCATATTATAAAACTTAGTTTTCTAAAGAATCGGCCGCATGAAAGTAAGTAAGACTATTGTATTCTCCTATATCGCGCTATAAGGAATATAACTATCCAAAAAAAAAAAAAAGAGTTTTGTGGGGTGACAGAAACCCTTTAAAGGTGAAAAAAGTCCTGAAATGATTTATCTTTGTCTCATTTTTTAGCATCACAGAAACATGACATTTTAACAGGGGTGTGTAGACTTTTTATATCAACTGTATATATATATATATATATATATATATACACACATACAGGCACATATATACAGTCTGACATACACGCAGGCACTAGAGTGGCCACTTGCTTCACCACTAAAAGCCAGAGATTATAGTCCATGCCCCCAATCCATCTAAGCCAAAGAAGAATACAAGTACTTAAAGACCTGATGGTGAGCTTCTCAGGGCAGGAGTGCTTCTCTCCCCCTCAGTCAGTCACAGAGTGACATGTTTGCCGGCTCTAGTGACTGACTGAAGGTGAGACAAGCCTATCAGTCTGTCAGTTTGTGCCTTCAGCTCACGCTTAGAAAGTGCAATGCTACTGCCTCAACGTGAGCTACTGAAAAAAGAGGACATCCAGGACATCCCTGAGTCCGTCCAGGCATTGAACTGGACAGAGGACCAGGAGCCGGAAAACCGGACTGTCCAGCCTAAAGGTGGATGTCTGGTCACCCTAACAAGCACATACTGTATATACAGTATCATATATACAGTCTCCTACACACACAGCAGGTACCATACAGTAAGCACTTACCTCCTCTCTTGACAGACAGACGGTTCCCCTCCCTCCCGTTCTGACTGAACAGCTTATTTTACAGGGATTTGTGGATCAGTATGGGGAGTGGGACACAAAGGCCACTCAGTTAGGCAGCTCCACAGAAGGTCCAAAGCTGGGGGGCCTCCAGTCTGTAGGGAGAAAGAAGCTTCTTCCCAGGGTTGCCACCTGTACGAGATTGACCCGGACAGTCCGGGTTTGTAATCCTGTGCCCGGGTACAAGCCTTTCTCAGACCCAGGCACAGGATTAATTTCAAACTGCAGTGCAGACTGTCTGACTTGCTTGCTCACGGTCTTGACAGCTGGCGGTGAATGAGCGGCGGGCGAGCTGTGAGCGGCCGGCACTCCAGGACCGGCTCAAACCTGAAGAAGACGAGGCCGCCGGTCAGGATAGATTGGAAGGCGGAGAGCTGGGGGCTGCGGATGGTCAGGAGCAGGAGCACGAAGACGCTGCTGAAGGAGAGCAGCAAATCCTCGCCCCACAGCATGGCTGCCGCGCTGGGACTGAGCTGCTCTCACTAGCAGATCAGGCCAGATAACAATGAGACGAGCGCGGGCCTGCGCTCCTCCTGTCCCTGGCTCTTCTGCTGCGCTCCTTTCCTATTCCGACACCTCCCCTCTCCCCCGGTCTCCGTTACCAGGCCCAGCAAAAGTTGCCGGACTCTCACACAACACTCTACAGTCAGTGTGCCGGCCCCGAGTGACGGTTCCCAGGGGATGTGGGCCCCATTACTCTAACTGGGGTTCACTAATGGGGGCATTACTCTTACTGGGGCCCACTAATGGGGGCATTACTATATCTGACTACTAGATCTGTGACACAAACACTGACAGCAGTAACTCAGGAACTGCAAGGCCTCTTTCACACGAGCGTGATTGATTAGGTCCAGATGCGTTCAGTGAAACTCGCATCATTTTGCAAGCAAGTTCAGTCAGTTTTGTCTGCGATTGCATTCAGTTGTTTCAATGCAGAGAGCTGCAACACCCATCTTCTGTTGAGCCTCAGCTGGTGGACAGATGGCCTTAAGTTCTCCTGCAAAATGTCTTGATAAACTTGGGAATTCATTTTTCCTTCGATGATAGCCATCCGTCCAGGCCCTGACGCAGCAAAGCAGCCCCAAACCATGATGCCCCCACCACCATACTTCACAGTTGGGATGAGGTTTTGATATTGGTGCGCTGTGCCTATTTCTCCACACATAGTGTTGTGTGTGTCTTCCAAACAACTCAACTTTGGTTTCATATGTCCACAGAATATTTTGCCAGTACTGCTGTGGAACATCCAGGTGCTCTTGTGCAAACTGTAAACGTGCAGCAATGTTTTTTTTGGACAGCAGTGTTTAGTGTTTTACGTATCGTAGATTCGCTAACAGGGATGTTAGTGTTCTAAAGAAAATAGAAAAAAAAATGGCACATCCACATGTCATGCATTTGTCTGTTATTGCTTCTCAGCACAATTTACACTTCTCAGCTTAATTAGTAGTATACAATGTCATAATCTACATACTATACAAGAGCCATTAGTGTTTTGAATAAAATGTATAGGCCCACTCACCACGTCAAGGTTTCCTCTACGAGTGGGTTCCTACTACTACTCTACATGGCAGGCAGTATGATAGAAAATGCCGCAATTGCAGACAAGAATAGGACATGGTTTATCTTTTTTGTGGGGCTGCATCTTTTTTTGCACAATAAAAATGAATGAGGATGGATGAGGACCCTTTCATACGGTCGTCTGAATGAGCCCTAAGGCCCCTTGGAACATGCATGCCTTCTCAGATAGGCATTAGTATACATTGGGTACCTACTGTAAATTGATGCAGCACCACATAATAACCACCACTGTCATGTAGAATATAGAGCAGTGTGTTTGGATGACATGGGGAGATGCCTTTGATCTAGGACTCAAGTGGTACTGTTTCTCCTTATGGAAAATGCCAGAAGTGGTGTAGGGAATCAAATAGGTCATGCAATACTCCCTGGGAAATATGGCTGGTGTGGGAAAGGTACTTTCTTTAGCTGTGGCTTTCCTCCAATAACCCAGACTTCCAGTACCTGGATCTTGATCAGTACTTTGCAACCAAAGGGAAGGGAAAATGTAATGGGCCTGGAACCTAGGGAAAGGGAACTGGTCACACCTAGTGAGTCCCTACGCCGAGCCGTGACTGCTATCAGTATGAACAGACCTTGATGGTAGGAATGTTCATACGCAGGAACTTAAGCCCAATCTCACCCTAACAGGGCCCTGCAGATAGTGTCAAGACACGGATGGCCTATTCCTTCCCAGATAAAGGAATAGCTGGTCCCCTCAGGCTCAATATCAGCAGGTAGGGGAAAACAACAAACAACAAAGAAGATCAACTTAACTTTCAGAAGTATGCGGATGAGCGGGAACTCAGAGAGAACCAACACTAGGACTTTCACAAACAAGGCGCTATCAGCCGCATAGCATGATGGGTGAGGCCAAACTAAATAGAGAAGAAGGAATGACCACTTAACCTCTTCAGGATACATGACGTACCGGTACGGCATGTTGTCCTGGTACCGTTACATCATGTGTATTTCCGATCACCGCCGCCCGGCGGGCGGTGATCGGAACAAGGTGCCTGCTCAAATCATTGAGCAGGCACCTTGGCTAAATGCGCGGGGTGGAGTCCCGCGACCCCCCGTGTCGGCGATCGCCGCAAACCGCAGGTCAATTCAGACCTGCGGTTTGCGGCTTTTATCTGCGGTTGCGGCAGCGGCGGGCGGTGCCATCGGGTCCGCATGCGGCTGTAGGGGGGGGGGCCCGATGGCATGGAAGGCAGCATGATGCCTAAGGAAGGCATCGCGCTGCCTTCCGGTGAGGAGCCTGTGAGATCCAGCCCCCTAGATCTCACAGGCAGGAAGCTGTATGAGTAATACTCACTGTATTACTCATACAGCCAATGCATTCCAATACAGAAGTATTGGAATGCATTGTAAAGAGATTAGACTCCCAAAAGTTCAAGTCCCAAAGTATGATAAAAAAGTGAAAAAAAAGTGAAAAAAATAAAGTTGTCCCCCCCAAAAATTAAAAGTTTCAAGTAAAAATAAACAAAAACGTCATTTTCCCCAAATAAAGTAAAAAAAATTTGGTAAGACATAGGGGGAAAAAAAATGTATACATATTAGGTATCGCCGCGTCCATATCGACCGGCTATATAAACATATCACATGATCTAACCCCTCAGATAAACACCGTAAAAAATAAATAAAAAAAATGTGCTAAATAAACCATTTTTTTGTCAACTTACATCACAAAAAGTACAGCAGCAAGCGATC
The DNA here is from genome assembly GCF_905171765.1 of Bufo bufo. Taxonomy (NCBI): domain Eukaryota; kingdom Metazoa; phylum Chordata; class Amphibia; order Anura; family Bufonidae; genus Bufo; species Bufo bufo. The sequence goes on along the minus strand of NC_053391.1, from coordinate 569,783,046 downwards.
AAAAAGGCGTTTGCCCACCAAAATAATACCAATTTAACCGTCACATCATCACATCATCAAAATGAGCCCCTACCTGAGACAATCGCCCAAAAAAAAAAAAACTATGGCTCAGAATATGGAGACACTAAAACGTCATTTTTTTTGTTTTAAAAAAGCTGTTATTGTGTAAAACTTACATAAATAAAATGCGTCCGTATCGACCGGCTCTATAAAAATATCACATGACCTAACCCCTCAGAGGAAAACCGTAAAGAATAAAAAATAAAAACTGTGCAAAATAAACTATTTTTTGTCACCTTACATCACAAAAAGTGTAATAGCAAGCGATCAAAAAGTCATATGCACCCCAAAATAGTGCCAATCAAACCATCATCTCATTCCGCAAAAAATGAGACCCTACCTAAGATAATTAAAACTATTAAAATGGAAAATCTGCCAAAAAAGTGAAATTTTTAAATTGTATTTCTATTTTCCATTAATTCTTGTGGAACACCTAAAGGGTTAATGATGTTTGAGAATTTATTTTGAATACCTTGAGGGGTGTAGTTTCTTAGATGGGGTCACTTTTATGGAGTTTCTACTCTAGGGGTGCATCAGGAGGGCTTCAAATGGGACATGGTGTAAAAAAAAAACAGTCCAGCAAAACCTGCCTTCCAAAAACCATATGGCATTCCTTTCCTTCTGCGCCCTGCCGTGTGCCCGTACGACCACATATGGGGTGTTTCTGTAAACTAAAGAATCAGAGCCTTAAATATTGAGTTTGGTTTGGCTGTTAACCCTTGCTTTGTAACTGGAAAAAAATTATTAAAATGGAAAATCTGCCAAAAAAGTGAAATTTTGAAATTGTATCTCTATTTTCCATTAATTCTTGTTGAACACCTAAAGGGTTAACAAAGTTTGTAAAATCAGTTTTGAATACCTTGAGGGGTGTCGTTTCTAGAATGGGGTCATTTTTGGGTGGTTTCTATCATGTAAGTCTCGCAAAGTGACTTCAGACCTGAACTGGTCCCTAAAAATTGGGTTTTTGAAAGATTTGCTTCTAAACTTCTAAGCCTTGTAACATCCCCAAAAAATAAAATATCATTCCCAAAATGATCCAAACATGAAGTAGACATATGGGGAATGTAAAGTAATAACTATTTTTGGAGGTATTACTATGTGTTATAGAAGTAGAGAAATTGAAACTTGGAAATTTGCAATTTTTTACAAATTTTTGGTAAATTTTGTACTTTTTTATAAATAAAAATTATTATTTTTTACTTCATTTTAGCAGTGTCATGAAGTACAATATGTGACGAAAAAACAATCTCAGAATGGCCTGGATAAGTCAAAGCGTTTTAAAGTTATCACCACTTAAAGTGACATTGGTCAGATTTGCAAAAAATGGCCTGGTCCTTAAAGAGGACCTTTCACTACAATAAAAAATCTAAACTAAGCATATGTTCGGCTCAACTGCGTGGAACCTGCCGGCGTCTCCTTCTCCCAGGCTGGAGTGCTGGCCAATCGCAGCGCTCAGCTCATAGCCTGATAAAAAAAAAAACTCTCAGGCTATGAGCTGAGCGCTGTGATTGGCCAGTGCTACAGCCTGGGAGAAGGAGACGCCAGCAGGCTCCACCCAGTTGAGCCGAACATATGAAGATACCGGAGCCTTTACCGGGAGAACGGAGCAGCGCCCAGGGATAATAGTAAGTGCAGGGAGATCCCTGGGCGCCGCTCTCCATGTCTGTATGTTTAGTTTAGATTTTTTATTGTAGTGAAAAGTCCTCTTTAAGGTGAAATAAGGCTGTGTCCCAAAGGGGTTAAGCTACACCTGAGACAAGAGGTGTGGTCATCCCCAGCAACAACACAGAAAAGAGAAAGGAATAGCTGATCCCCTCAGGCCCAATATCAGCAGGTAGGGGAAAACAACAAACAACAAAGAAGATCAACTTAACTTTCAGAAGTATTCGGACGAGCGGGAACTCAAAGAGAACCAAACACCAAGACTTCCAGAAACAAGGAGCTATCAACCGCATAGCATGATGGGTGACGCCAAACTAAATAGAGGAGAAGGAATGACCACTTAAGCTACACCTTAGACAAGAGGTGTGGTCATCCCCAGCAACAACACAGAAAAGTAAAATCCAAGAGGCTGTCAATCACGTGCAGCCAGTCTCCTCGATCTTTTAGTCCCTGTCACAGGCGGGACCGTGACACCTGGGGAGGGACGGTATCGAGGCAGCTGCTTCTCCCCGTGCGTGGATGAAAACATCCGGTGTTGGGGGGAGCAGCCAATGGCAGGCTGTGATGGGGACAAGCCTTCCTACCATTGCGGGTGATGCTATGGAGGCTCATCCCCGTCATCACCTGCCATTGGTGGCTCAACCCCGACACCGAATGTTTTATCCGCGCACGGGGAGAAGCAGCAGTGGCAGTGGGGGGACCAGAAGTGGAGTTGGGAGCCAGGTAAGTAGTGTGAGGGGCGAGGCATATGGGGGACATTTTTTAGTCTCGGATAACCCCTTTAATGCAGTTAAATCAGCTGTCTAGCATCTCAAGACTTTATTTGAGGCTGAGACAAACAGCGAGAAACATAATAAATAACACATAACATTACAATATAAAATATAAATCTATTTACAAAACTATTGTACACTCAGGTCTGGATTAGTACAATATCGCCACTGGTGGACGAAGGGACAGGTAAGCACTAACTTAATTTTTCTTCCACATGATAGTACAAAGTATGGATTACCTGGAATCTGTAAAATGCCCCAAAGCACCTATTCAAAAAATGTTAAAATTATTGTATATTTTAGATTAGATTAGATTCAGCTTTATGATCATTGTACAAGTATCATACAGTACATCAACGAAACAATAATAAATATCCAAACATAAATGTTGAAAGGCCATAATACAGTAGTTAAAAAAAAAATCTTACTTGCAAGACTACATTTTTCCACAATAGCCTTATATCTGGAAAGAAGTGTTTATATTCAGTGGAGTAACCAGAACTGACTGGGCCACACAACACATTTTTGAACAGGTCTACCCAGCAACCTCTGCTCCCGTGAAACCCTCACTCCAGCAGTTAGTCAAGCTGCTCTGTCCGTTTCCTACATGTATATTCTGTATATACTGGCACTTTATATAATGTCACTGTACAATACGGTTGGGGGGCCCGCTAACAAAACAATATTTCATTCCTCCTCCCAGACGGGCCCCTTCTGAGATTGGGCCCCATAGCAGCTGCTTCCCCTGCTTCAACTATAGCTACGCCCCTGGCACCTGCTTTGTGAAATAATATTATTTACAAATCATTTTACTTGCATTTTTTCCTAGGCTGCGGTAAGGTCCTGTCATGTGGCTCCCCCTGCTGGTGGTGTTAGCTCTTATTCTCCTGTACAGATGGTACAGACAGAGTCAGATCCTAGAAAATCTCACAGATAAATATGTCTTCATCACTGGATGCGACACTGGATTTGGAAATGTGCTGGCGAAGCAACTGGACCAACGTGGAATGAAAGTGCTGGCGTCATGTCTAACAGAGAAAGGGGCTGAGAACCTGAAGAAAGAGGCATCAAGTCGACTACAAACAGTAATTCTAGATGTTGCAGACAGTGAGAGTGTCAGCTCAGCTGCCAAGTGGATTGCTAGTATTGTTGGAAATCACGGTGAGTAGTAAAAAAGAAAGATATTTCAATAAATATACTTTATATTAAAATGCCACTAATTTCATATAGAAATGTGGAGGTTTCTTCGTCAGATTCAGTATGAATCTAATGTGAAAATATATGGAGAGCGTTGTATTAGACTACATGCACAAGTCAGTTTTTACAGGCATTTTTCAACCAATTGTGCATCCATTTTCTGGCCATCTGTCCATATTTAATGGCCATTTTCCACCTGTTTTAACCCTTTAAAAAAAAATTGAATCCTAACCCATGCAGTGCCCTCAAGTTTACTGTCCCGCATAGTGCCCCCGGTACAAAGAATGGCCCCTATGATACCCTTAGTATAAGTAATGGGCACCCAGTTCCCTCAGTATATATCATTTTAACCCCTGAACGACTTTTTTTTTATCACACTCTACCCGTATTTAACAGCTGTTAGACAGGTGCATGTCCTAAAAACAGTCCCATTTATTATAATGGGGTCTGTCTGGCTGTGAAAATGGCCAAAAATATGACATATTAAAAAAAACGGCCATGTAAATTAGTCCTTTAGACTTATGGTTTTAAAAATAACTGTGTGACGGCCATTGCTTAGAACATTACTTAGAACCTGGACATATCCCTATCTTCCCCCTTCAGTTCCCCTCATATGAGCATTTCATGCTCCGATGCCCTCCTTTGCCCTGTACTGAATCGTGCATGACAAAGGCATTTTTTGGAGATCCGGTGACGTCACTGGCACTAATAAGTGCTACCCTAGCCTGAATAAAATGGCTAGGACTGCGCTAAAGTCCACCCATCAGAGCCAGTGATGTCACTGGGAACATTGCTGGGTGGAAGCCTCCTCCTAGCAGTGTACCAATGTAAAGAAAAAAGCCCTTGCCCTGCGCGATACAGCGCAGGGCAAGGGAAAGGATTGGAGTATGAAATGCTCCGATGCTCATATCTAGGGGGCCGGAGGGGTGACAATGGGGATATGTCCGGGGTCAGCTCTGAACCCAGACAACCCCTTTAAAGGGCCGTCACACAGCCATTTTTCCTGTTGGTGTACATGTAGCCTTACAAAAGGTACTCTCCACTTGAATCATCTGTCAGACCATACAAAGTACCTTTAAATCTGTAGGGACTCTGTATTCCACCATGCAGCCTTTTGACTTAAAGTATTTGGCCCACTAACAGCATATATAACTAATCTACATGATACGTAACCTCTTCCCGACTGCCTAATGTAAATTTACATATGCGGTCAAGTATTTAAAGATGGTGCCCGCTCATGAGAGCAGCGGTTGCTATAGCCGCCGGCTGCCTTTTGTTTTAAACAGCAGGCACCATGGACTAATGTAAGTGCAATTGACAATAACGTTGATCGCACACATTTAACTCCTCAGATTCTGTGGTTGCATGTGAGGTTAAAAAAAAACTGTAGCTTGTGCTCCCGGCGGTGCACCAGCTCCCCCTACGGAGGATCAGGGCAATCATATGGTGTGTGCAGCAGCCTCAGTCCTCCTGAATTAGCCGTGGCTGTCGCACATAGGTTCCTATGGAGACCATGACTGTGGCAGGGCTCCATAGGAACATAGTGAAATTCTCATAGACTCCAATGCTAATGCACTCTAGTCTATGAAAGAACCAATCTAATGATTGCTTGTTCAAGTTTACTAGATGAACTATTAAAAAGAATTAAAAAAAAGTTTTTAAATATATAAAAAAATAAAATATAAAAATCAAATCACTCCCCTTTCCCAAAATGAAAATAAAGCTACATAGAAAATATAAAAAATAAACATCATGTTTATCGCTGCGTGTGAAACGCCCATACTATTCAAATATTTTTAAAAACTTATCCCATACGGCAAATAGCGAAATAAAATAAATTAAAAAACTGACAAAATAGCCGATTTGACGCTTTTTAGTCGCTTGACCTTCCACAAACAAATTTAATAAAAAGTGATCAAAAAGTTATGCACACCCCATAATGGTATTAATGAAAAGTACAGTGCTTTTCTTATCTGAGCATATATGTGTCTACTGTACCTGGTGGATGGTGACCACAGACCAATGTCTTAAACTCTCAATAGTTTATTAAACGAATTGTTAATCATTTATCTCCAATGTTTTCCAGGTTTATGGGGTCTTGTGAACAATGCTGGCTTTGCATACACAGGGCCTAATGCATGGCAAACAAGAGCAGATGTTGAGAGGGTGCTGAACATAAATTTAGTGGGACTCTTTGATGTGACAGTGAACTTGTTGCCTCTCATCATAAAGGCAAGGGGGAGAATTGTCAATGTCTCCAGCTGTGGAGGAAGACTATCTATCATTGGGGGAGGATACGGTCCATCCAAATTTGGCGTTGAAGCTTTATCTGATAGTCTCAGGTAATCATCATTAGAGATGGCCCGAACTATCCGACGGCGAACAGTTCCCGGCGAACATAGCTTGTTCGCGTTCGCCTCTGCCGGGCGAACACATGCGATGTTCGGTCCGCCCCCTATACATCATCATTGAGCAAACTTTGACCCTGTACCTCACAGTCAGCAGACACATTCCAGCCAATCAGCAGCATACCCTCCCTCCCAGACCCTCCCACCTCCTGCACAGCATCCATTTTAGATTCATTCTGAAGCTGCAGTCTTAGTGAGAGGAGGGACAGTGTAACTGCTGCTGATTTAATTGGGAAATCGATAGCTAGGCTAGTGAATTCAGTGTCCACTCCAGTCCTGAAAGACTCATCTGATCTCTGCTGTAAGGACAGCGTCCTGACAGCACCCCAAAAAGCCCTTTTTAGGGCTGCAACATTAGTCTGCTTTTTTTTTTTCCTTTATATACATATTGCAGTTGCCTGGCCTGCCTGTGTGTGAGGAGCTGCAGGCCCACAGACTGTAGTGTGCCCACTGCCAGTGCTCACCCCTGTCATTCCGTGTGGCACAGGACTTTGCTTAAAAAAAGGCACTTAATTTTTACACTTTAATCTAAGGTTAGTTGCCTGCCAGTGTGTGTCAGGCTGACTTCCACTGACTGTAGTGTGCCCACTGCCAGTGCCCACCACTCATACCGGCTGGCACAGGACTTTGCATAAAAAAGGCATTTAATTTTTACACTTTAGTGTAATTTCAGCTGCTTGCCTGCTGCTAGTGTGTGTCAGGCCGACTTCAACTGACTGTAGTGTGCCCACTGCCAGTGCCCACCCCTGTCATCCCGTGTGGCACAGGACTTTGCTTAAAAAAAAGGCACTTCATTTTTACACTTTAATCTAAGGTTAGTTGCCTGCCAGTGTGTGTCAGGCCGACTTCAACTGACTGTAGTGTGCCCACTGCCAGTGCCCACCCCTGTCATCCCGAGTGGCACAGGACTTTGCTTAAAAAATAGGCACTTAATTTTTACACTTTAATCTAAGGTTAGTTGCCTGCCAGTGTGTGTCAGGCTGACTTCCACTGACTGTAGTGTGCCCACTGCCAGTGCCCACCACTCATACCGGCTGGCACAGGACTTTGCTTAAAAAAGGCATTTAATTTTTACACTTTAATGTAATTTCAGCTGCTTGCCTGCTGCTAGTGTGTGTCAGGCCGACTTCAACTGACTGTAGTGTGCCCACTGCCAGTGCCCACCCCTGTCATACCGAGTGGCACAGGACTTTGCTTAAAAAATAGGCACTTAATTTTTACACTTTAATCTAAGGTTAGTTGCCTGCCAGTGTGTGTCAGGCTGACTTCCACTGACTGTAGTGTGCCCACTGCCAGTGCCCACCACTCATACCGGCTGGCACAGGACTTTGCATAAAAAAGGCATTTAATTTTTACACTTTAGTGTAATTTCAGCTGCTTGCCTGCTGCTAGTGTGTGTCAGGCCGACTTCAACTGACTGTAGTGTGCCCACTGCCAGTGCCCACCCCTGTCATACCGAGTGGCACAGGACTTTGCTTAAAAAATAGGCACTTAATTTTTACACTTTAATCTAAGGTTAGTTGCCTGCCAGTGTGTGTCAGGCTGACTTCCACTGACTGTAGTGTGCCCACTGCCAGTGCCCACCACTCATACCGGCTGGCACAGGACTTTGCATAAAAAAGGCATTTAATTTTTACACTTTAGTGTAATTTCAGCTGCTTGCCTGCTGCTAGTGTGTGTCAGGCCGACTTCAACTGACTGTAGTGTGCCCACTGCCAGTGCCAACCACTGATACCGGGTGGCACAGTAGCTTGCCGATAAATAAGGCATTTAATTTTTAGACAGTAGTCTAAATTCAGTTGCTTGCCTGCTGCCAGTCAGTGTGTCAGGCCCTCTTCCACTGACTGTAGTGTGCCCACTGCCAGTGCCAACCACTCATACCGGGTGGCACAGTAGCTTGCCGATAAATAAGGCATTTAATTTTTACACTTTAGTGTAATTTCAGTTGCTTGCCTGCTGCCAGTGTGTGTCAGGCCCGCTTCTACTGACTGTAGTGTGCCCACTGCCAGTGCCAACCACTGATACCGGGTGGCACAGTAGCTTGCCGATAAATAAGGCATTTAATTTTTAGACAGTAGTCTAAATTCAGTTGCTTGCCTGCTGCCAGTGTGTGTCAGGCCCGCTTCCACTGACTGTAGTGTGCCCACTGCCAGTGCCAACCACTGATACCGGGTGGCACAGTAGCTTGTCGATAAATAAGGCATTTAATTTTTACACTTTAGTGTAATTTCAGTTGCTTGCCTGCTGCCAGTGTGTGTCAGGCCCGCTTCCACTGACTGTAGTGTGCCCACTGCCAGTGCCAACCACTGATACCGGGTGGCACAGTAGCTTGCCGATAAATAAGGCATTTAATTTTTAGACAGTAGTCTAAATTCAGTTGCTTGCCTGCTGCCAGTCAGTGTGTCAGGCCCTCTTCCACTGACTGTAGTGTGCCCACTGCCAGTGCCAACCACTCATACCGGGTGGCACAGTAGCTTGCCGATAAATAAGGCATTTAATTTTTACACTTTAGTGTAATTTCAGTTGCTTGCCTGCTGCCAGTGTGTGTCAGGCCCGCTTCTACTGACTGTAGTGTGCCCACTGCCAGTGCCAACCACTGATACCGGGTGGCACAGTAGCTTGCCGATAAATAAGGCATTTAATTTTTAGACAGTAGTCTAAATTCAGTTGCTTGCCTGCTGCCAGTGTGTGTCAGGCCCGCTTCCACTGACTGTAGTGTGCCCACTGCCAGTGCCAACCACTGATACCGGGTGGCACAGTAGCTTGTCGATAAATAAGGCATTTAATTTTTACACTTTAGTGTAATTTCAGTTGCTTGCCTGCTGCCAGTGTGTGTCAGGCCCGCTTCCACTGACTGTAGTGTGCCCACTGCCAGTGCCAACCACTGATACCGGGTGGCACAGTAGCTTGCCGATAAATAAGGCATTTAATTTTTAGACAGTAGTCTAAATTCAGTTGCTTGCCTGCTGCCAGTCAGTGTGTCAGGCCCTCTTCCACTGACTGTAGTGTGCCCACTGCCAGTGCCAACCACTCATACCGGGTGGCACAGTAGCTTGCCGATAAATAAGGCATTTAATTTTTACACTTTAGTGTAATTTCAGTTGCTTGCCTGCTGCCAGTGTGTGTCAGGCCCTCTTCCACTGACTGTAGTGTGCCCACTGCCAGTGCCAACCACTGATACGCGCAGTGCCCCAATTTGGGAGTAAGAGGACCGACCAAGCTGCTTTTTCCATCTCCCGGTTCCTGAAATCAATTCAGTTTAGTGTATGAGAGTTTGGTCTGTCACTGTGAAGGCAGTCGAAGGTACCCGGCCTAAATTTTTTTTCATAAAAGGCAATTCCTGATATGGGACGTAACAGGGATTAAACTGATGAGAATAATACTACAGAAAATACCACTCATATCGGTGGAGGGAGCCAGCGTTTTTTTAACCATCTCCCCGTTCAAAAAATCTATTTAATAAATGGCCCCCAGATTGGGGATGTTAGAGGGATTAAACTGATGAGAATAGTACTACAGAAAATACCACTCATATCGGGTGTGACAGTAAATTGCACGGCGCAGACGCAGTCACCGTGGATAAAAACAAAGGGGAGGGAGCCAGCGTTTTTTTAACCATCTCCCCGTTCGAAAAATCAATTCAATTGACCTTTCGGGGACCCTTGGTGTTGTACGTGGCTGGGTGGAGGAAGAAACCTTCAATGACATCACCGGGACGTGGCTAGCTTGGTATCCAACCTTGTGCAAATGGGGAGTTTGCGGTTGTGCAAATGAACTGTTTGCGGTGCATTAAAAGGGGAGTTTGGTCTGTCAATGTCTGTGATGCGGGCGTAACATCATACCTGATCGTATACACACACTGGATGTTTTAAAGCACGTTATTCCAAACAATTTAGGAATGTTAGTTGATTTATGCCCTTTATGGATTAAAACCCGACTCTGCGTCCACTACGTAATTTTCCATGGGAGTTTTGCCATAGATCCCCCTCCGGCATGCCACAGTCCAGGTGTTAGACCCCTTGAAACAACTTTCTCATCACTATTGTGGCCAGAAAGAGTCCCTGTGGGTTTTAAAATTCGCCTGTCTATTGAAGTCTATGGCGGTTCGCCCGGTTCGCCAGTTCGCGAACATTTGCGGAAGTTCGCGTTCGCTGTTCGCGAACTGAAAATTTTATGTTCGCGACATCACTAATCATCATGTATTTTCTTGTTTTCCAAAAGTGTAGGCAGTGTATAATTAAAATATGAAACGGCAAACAGACTTTTAAAAATATAGAACAGTCAAATAGTGTTCCCATATTTTCGAGGGATCTTACCAAGTCTGTGCAAACTACACTTATTTCATGTTCATAGAAGGACCACAAAGACATGTAGTTTTAGAGAGACTGATAAGAGAGACCGACTAACCTGTCCAGCAAACTGTGTACCCACTGCCAGACTTGGCACTAGCTACCCACTTCAACAAAAGCTGGTGACACCCCTATCACTATATGGCCCTGCCTACAATGGAATAGCTTCCCTGATAAGAGCAATCCCACTATCAGGAACCTATCTACTTAAAGGGGTTGTCCGGGAATTAAGAAAATGAAAATACTTAATTACTATTTATTATAATGAATATATTCCCAAATATGTTTCATTAGTTAGAGGGGCTAGTTTTGTCTATGGAGCAATCACTAGGAGAAATAACATTGCCGCCGTCCTACCAGTACACACAGAACCTGTCCTAATCACACAGGAGGACAAGTTACTTCACAACACTGAGCTAAAGAGCTGCCTCATCCTCCTGTCCGGCTCTGTGGGAATGGAAATAATGAGGAGACATGAATTACAGAGAGGAGGGTGGTGGTAATGAGCAGCAGCACTTGTATGCAGTCTCCATTACCACAGCTCCATATCACCACAGTCTGTCCTGTCCATAATCTCTGTACTTAATGTCTCCTCTGAACTAAATTCCCCAGAGATTTAGCTAACGTTCTTATCAGCTGTATTCAGGATCATAATCACTGACAAGAGCAAAGAGGAGGATGAGGCAGCTCTTTACCTCAGTGTTGTGAAGTAATTTGTCCTCCTGTGTGATTAGGACAGGTTTTGTGTGAACTAATAGGACAGCAGCCATTTTGTTCCCCCTGATGATTGCTCCCTCGAAGTATTATTTAAGTATTTTCATTTTCTTAAGTCCGGGAGAACCCCATTAACCTTGAGTGGTCTCTGCGGGTGGTGTGGAATCTGTTCTTGCATTCAGTAGGTGGCCTCTGGCAGCTGGAGCGGACAGGTTGAGTAGTCATACTAGCAAGGATGAAAAGAAGGATAATGGTCATAGGACAGTCCGAGATCAAACACAGTAGCAAACAAGGAAAAGGCAATGAGTAGTTGCTTAAACAAACCAGGCAAAAAACACAAGAATACTTACTACAAGCAGAGCTAACAAACGCACAGGAACAAGGTAGCATGTGCAATAACAGGCAAAGAACAGTCCCAGAGCAGGATTTAAATAGAGCACAGATCTCACTAATTGGCTCTCCAGACAAGCCTCCTTCTGCTTCTCTGCTCCAGAACAGATGAACTCATCAGGCTACAGTCTTTCCTACCTGTTTGCCTGACTTCTGGAGCAGAGTCTGTTACAAGAGTTACTTTATTTCAATGGGGAATGTAATCTGCACATGAATCTACAGCACAATCTTCACAGAGTGAGTCACAAGTGGGAGGAGTATCCCTTTATATAAACTTTATTATGCCATTCTGGGCAAATGTAAAAATAAAAATTATTGGCTCACAATCCCTTTAATAGAAAATAATGCCTCATGTATCAAGTAAAATGATGGAATGCTGTTTATAACTTAGTTGCACTAGAATGAATGGAACGGTAACTTCTTGAACCATATACTTTATATCATTTGTATCATTGCCCATCAGTGCACTTAAGCCCTAATTTGCATACAGAATAAAACTGTGCCATACAATATTGCTTTTATCAGTAGGATCATCTATAAAACACAATAAAACTGATTAAATGGGGTTGATGCTGCTGACATGCCCTCTTTAAGACAATTGTATCCCCAGAGCTCTTTAATGTCCTACTTACTGCTATTGGTAATTACCGTATTTTTTTGTTTTTTCAAGACACACCTGATGATAACACATGTCTAGGTTTTAGAGGAGGAAAATAAGAAAAAAATATTTTGAATAAAAAGATTTGGTAAAATATGTAATAAGATAACATAATAATATTTCACAATGTTATGGGGCATCTTCAGCTGATACACTTATAGGGGGTTCTGCTGCTGACACACTGTTATGGGGGGATCTGTGGATGGCACCCTGTTATGTGGGATCTGCTGCTGAAACACGTATGGGGGGGGATGTGCTGACGACACAATGTTTTGGGGGAACTACTGCTTATACCACGCATCCTCAAACTGCAGCCCTCCAGCTGTTGCAAAACTACAACTCCCAGCTTGCCCGAACAGCCCGCAGGTATCAGCTTACAGCAGGGCATTGTGGGAGTTGTCGTTTTACAACAGCTGGAGGGCCGCAGTTTGAGGATGCCTGGCTTATAAATACAAACTGAAAAGAATGGCGTGGTATTAAACAAGCAGGAAGTGCTCAAACCCACATGCAGTTGTGCATATATATAGGGGAGCAAATCTTGCACTTGTGGCCCGTTGCTAATGACGATCCCCAGCAAATTTTTGCTGGGGATCGTCATTAGGAACGGGCCACAAGTGCAGGATTTGCTCCCCTATATATAGGGAGTGCAGAATTATTAGGCAAGTTGTATTTTTGAGGATTAATTTTATTATTGAACAACAACCATGTTCTCAATGAACCCAAAAAACTCATTAATATCAAAGCTGAATATTTTTGGAAGTAGATTTTAGTTTGTTTTTAGTTTTAGCTATTTTAGGGGGATATCTATGTGTACAGGTGACTATTACTGTGCATAATTATTAGGCAACTTAACAAAAAACAAATATATACCCATTTCAATTATTTATTTTTACCAGTGAAACCAATATAACATCTCAACATTCACAAATATACATTTCTGACATTCAAAAACAAAACAAAAACAAATCAGTGACCAATATAGCCACCTTTCTTTGCAAGGACACTCAAAAGCCTGCCATCCATGGATTCTGTCAGTGTTTTGATCTGTTCACCATCAACATTGCGTGCAGCAGCAACCACAGCCTCCCAGACACTGTTCAGAGAGGTGTACTGTTTTCCCTCCTTGTAAATCTCACATTTGATGATGGACCACAGGTTCTCAATGGGGTTCAGATCAGGTGAACAAGGAGGCCATGTCATTAGATTTTCTTCTTTTATACCCTTTCTTGCCAGCCACGCTGTGGAGTACTTGGACGCGTGTGATGGAGCATTGTCCTGCATGAAAATCATGTTTTTCTTGAAGGATGCAGACTTCTTCCTGTACCACTGCTTGAAGAAGGTGTCTTCCAGAAACTGGCAGTAGGACTGGGAGTTGAGCTTGACTCCATCCTCAACCCGAAAAGGCCCCACAAGCTCATCTTTGATGATACCAGCCCAAACCAGTACTCCACCTCCACCTTGTTGGCGTCTGAGTCGGACTGGAGCTCTCTGCCCTTTACCAATCCAGCCACGGGCCCATCCATCTGGCCCATCAAGACTCACTCTCATTTCATCAGTCCATAAAACCTTAGAAAAATCAGTCTTGACGTTTCAGCTTGTGTGTCTTGTTCAGTGGTGGTCGTCTTTCAGCCTTTCTTACCTTGGCCATGTCTCTGAGTATTGCACACCTTGTGCTTTTGGGCACTCCAGTGATGTTGCAGCTCTGAAATATGGCCAAACTGGTGGCAAGTGGCATCTTGGCAGCTGCACGCTTGACTTTTCTCAGTTCATGGGCAGTTATTTTGCGCCTTGGTTTTTCCACACGCTTCTTGCGACCCTGTTGACTATTTTGAATGAAACGCTTGATTGTTCGATGATCACGCTTCAGAAGATTTGCAATTTTAAGAGTGCTGCATCCCTCTGCAAGATATCTCACTATTTTTGACTTTTCTGAGCCTGTCAAGTCCTTCTTTTGACCCATTTTGCCAAAGGAAAGGAAGTTGCCTAATAATTATGCACACCTAATATAGGGTGTTGATGTCATTAGACCACACCCCTTCTCATTACAGAGATGCACATCACCTAATATGCTTAATTGGTAGTAGGCTTTCGAGCCTATACAGCTTGGAGTAAGACAACATGCATAAAGAGGATGATGTGGTCAAAATACTCATTTGCCTAATAATTCTGCACGCAGTGTATATGCACAACTGCATGTGGGTTTGAGCACTTCCTGCTTGTTTAATACCACGCCATTCTTTTCAGTTTGTATTTATAGAGATGCTTGGAGGTGTATAAACTCCAATTTAAATGTGCCTGTTTTCCATCTACAGGCTACATTTAGGTGCACCTGCGAGGCCTGGGCCATATCATCCAGTCTTGAGTGGGACTCGCAGACTCCTCCCTCCTCCCATTGCTAGCATGGCCACATGCTGGAGGTAACTGGTGAGTTGTTTGTGAGTCGGCCTCATGCTCCTGTAATTTGCCCACTTGCTCCTAGTAATGCCCATATGGCACAGGTAGGTGAGTGTTAGGTCCCTGAGCTACTTGAGAAACCTTGGCGCGGTGGTCGGGCTCAGACATGTCCTACACCGTAGGATATGTTGGCTAATCTCTCGATTTTAAAATCAGTTTGAGGGTTTAGTAAGACCGCAGAGTGCACCTGTCTTTGCTATTATTTTGTTATATTGATGCCTGGCTTATACACTTATGTGGGAATCCATAATACATTGTAATGGGGAAATCTTCTGCTGACACACTGTTATGGGGTATCTATGGATAACACAATGTAATGGGGGATCTGCTGCTGACACACTGATGTGGGGGATCTGCTGCTGATGCACTGTTAAGAGGGGATCTGCAGATGAAATATTGTTATGGGGGATCTGTGGATGATGTACTATTATAGGGGGATCTGCTGCTAACACACTGTTATGGGGGGATCTTCGGGTGACGCACTCTTATGGGGGAATCTGCGGATCACGCACTGTCATAGGGGGATGATGCACTGTTATGGGGAGATCTGCTGCCGACACACGGTTATGGTGGGGATCTGCTGCTGACACACTGTTATGGGAGATCTACTGCTGACACACTGTTATGGGAGATCTGCTGCTGACACATTGTTATAGGGGATCTGCGGGTGAAGCACTCTTATGGGGGAATCAGCAGATTGCGCACTATCATAGGGGGATCTGCGGATGAACAATTGTTATGGGGGGATCTGAGGATGATGCACTGTTATGGGGAGATCTACTGCTGACACACTGTTATGGGGAGATCTGCTGCTGACACACTGTTATGGGGAGATCTGCTGCAGACACACTGTTATGGGGGATCTGTTGCTGCCATACTGTTATGGGGGATCTGTCGGTGACAAACTGTTATGGGGGAATCTGCGAATGATGCACTGTTATGTAACTATTACTCTCCCGACTCTACAGTACATGGATACATTCTTAAGGATGAGATGGGAAATTATCACATTTAATATAAACACTCTCTTATATATCTTCATCTTTAAAGGAGTATTCTGTTTAGACCAAGTTATCCCCTATCCACAGGATAATGTAATGATTAAATAATTACATTAGATAGTTAGTTTGTTAGCTTATATATATATACAGTACAGACCAAAAGTTTGACACACCTTCTCATTCAAAGAGTTTTCTTTATTTTCATGACTATGAAGGCATCAAAACTATGAATTAACACATGTGGAATTATATACATAACAAACAAGTGTGAAACAACTGAAAATATGTCATATTCTAGGTTCTTCAAAGTAGCCACCTTTTGCTTTGATTACTGCTTTGCACACTCTTGGCATTCTCTTGAGGAGCTTCAAGAGGTAGTCCCCTGAAATGGTCTTCCAACAGTCTTGAAGGAGTTCCCAGAGATGCTTAGCACTTGTTGGCCCTTTTGCCTTCACTCTGTGGTCCAGCTCACCCCAAACCATCTCAATTGGGTTCAGGTCCGGTGACTGTGGAGGCTAGGTCATCTGGCGCAGCACCCCATCACTCTCCTTCATGGTCAAATAGCCCTTACTTTCAAAGTTTTCCCAATTTTTCGGCTGACTGACTGACCTTCATTTCTTAAAGTAATGATGGCCACTCGTTTTTCTTTACTTAGCTGCTTTTTTCTTGCCATAATACAAATTCTAACAGTCTATTCAGTAGGACTATTAGCTGTGTATCCACCTGACTTCTCCTCAACGCCACTGATGGTCCCAACCCCATTTATAAGGCAAGAAATCCCACTTATTAAACCTGACAGGGCACACCTGTGAAGTGAAAACCATTTCAGGGGACTACCTCTTGAAGCTCATCAAGAGAATGCCAAGAGTGTGCAAAGCAGTAATCAAAGCAAAAGGTGGCTACTTTGAAGAACCTAGAATATGACATATTTTCAGTTGTTTCACACTTGTTTGTTATTTATATAATTCCACATGTTTCGGCTGACTGACTGACCTTCATTTCTTAAAGTAATGATGGCCACTCGTTTTTCTTTACTTAGCTGCTTTTTTCTTGCCATAATACAAATTCTAACAGTCTATTCAGTAGGACTATTAGCTGTGTATCCACCTGACTTCTCCTCAACGCCACTGATGGTCCCAACCCCATTTATAAGGCAAGAAATCCCACTTATTAAACCTGACAGGGCACACCTGTGAAGTGAAAACCATTTCAGGGGACTACCTCTTGAAGCTCATCAAGAGAATGCCAAGAGTGTGCAAAGCAGTAATCAAAGCAAAAGGTGGCTACTTTGAAGAACCTAGAATATGACATATTTTCAGTTGTTTCACACTTGTTTGTTATTTATATAATTCCACATGTGTTAATTCATAGTTTTGATGCCTTCAGTGTGAATCTACAATTTTCATAGTCATGAAAATAAAGAAAACTCTTTGAATGAGAAGGTGTGTCCAAACTTTTGGTCTGTACTGTATATAATACAGATTGTTAGTGGGAGATAGTCAGTGTAGGTTATATAACAGGTTCTGCTGTCCATACATACATGCTACAGACATAGTGCTGTGATGTCACAAGTTCACAACAATACTTAGTGCACCAATCAGTAATTTGTAGCACTGGCGTGCCTAGGGTGTTTGGCACCTGGGGCGGGTCCTTTCTCTGGCACCTCCCCCCATACCTCTTACATCCAGGGACATCTCCTGGCATGTAGACCTTCTCTTTCCTCTTCTCCTCCATTAGACCACCATGACAAATTCTTTCAGCCGCATCTCGTCTCTACAGAGTTTGTAACACAGACATGCTAGATTTCTCACTTTTTCCATCAACCCCCCCCCCCCATCCTGGTGTCCCCACAGTGTCATCCTGCTGCCACCCCCAATACTGTGCCCGTTGTGCCCCCCAATGCCCCAGGTACTATACTGCTGAAAAAATAGTGACCCCAGTAGACATAATTGGGGTAATTTATCAAACTGGTGTAAAATAGAACTGGATTTCCAAAAGAGCTGTCAAATATGAAAGGTGGAATCTGATTGGTTGCTATGGGCAACTAAGCCAGTTCTACTTTATGCCAGTTTGATAAATTACCCCAAATGTCCCTTTAGTATCTACAGCAGTTATAATGTCCCCTCGAGTGCCCCCAGTAATAATAACACCCTATATTGTACTCCAGGTAATAATCCCTGTATAGTGTCCCCAGAAATAATAGAATTGCCCCTACAGAACCTCCCCAATAACAATGCTCCCCACGCTGCACCATATAGTAATTTCCCCCACACTGAATCCACATAGTATTCCCCCCATAGTAATTTGCCCCCACACAGTAATTTTCCCCACACAGTAGTTTCCCCCACACTGCCCCATATAGTAATTTGCCCCACACAGTAATTTCCCCCACACTGCCCCATACAGTCGTTTCCCCCACACTGCCCCCATATAGTAATTTGAACCACACAGTAATTTCCCCTCACTGCCCATATACAGCAGTTTCCCCCAAAATGCCCCCACACAGTAATTTCCCCCATACTGCCCCCACACAGTAATTTCCCCCACACTACCCCCATACTGCCCCATATAGCAATTTGCCCCACACAGTAATTTTCCCCACACTGCCCCCATACAGTAGTTTCCCTCACACTGCCCCCCACAGTAATGTCCCCCACAGTAATTTCCCCCAAACTGGCCCATACAGTAATTCCCCCCACACTGCCCCCATACAGTAGTTTCCCCCACACTGCCCCATATAGCAATTTCCCCCACACAGTAATTTCCCCCACACTACCCCCATAAAGTAGTTTCCCCCACACTGCCCCCCACAGTAATTTCCCCCACACTGCCCCATACAGTAATTTCCCCACACTCGCCCCATACAGTCATTTCCCCCACACTGCCCCATACAGTTTTTCCCCCACACTGCCCCCATATAGCAATTTGCCCCACACAGTAATTTCCCCCACACTGCCCCCATACAGTAGTTTCCCCCACACTGCCCCCCACAGTAATATTCCCCACAGTAATTTCCCCCAAACTGCCTCATACAGTAATTTCCCCCACACAGTAATTTCCCCCACACTGCCCCATACAGTAATTTCCCCCACACTGCCCCCATACAGTAGTTTCCCCCACACTGCCCCATATAGCAATTTCCCCACACAGTAATTTCCCCCACACTGCCCCCATACAGTAGTTTTCCCCACACTGCCCCCCACAGTAATGTCCCCCAAACTGCCCCATACAGTAATTTCCCCCAAACAGTAATTTCCCTCACACTGCCCCCAAACAGTAATTTCCCCATACAGTAATTTCCCCATACAGTAATTTTCCCCACACTGCCCCCATACAGTAGTTTTCCCCACACTGCCCCCACAGTGATGTCCCCCACAGTAATTTCCCCCAAACTGCCCCATACAGTAATTTCCCTCACACAGTAATTTCCCCCACACTGCCCCAAACAGTAATTTCCCCCACACAGTAATTTCCCACACACTGCCCCATACAGTAATTTCCCCCATACAGAAATTTCCCCCACACTGCCCCCATATAGTAATTTCCCCCATACAGTAATTTCCTCCACACTGCCCCCACACAGTAATTTCCCCCACACTGCCCCCACACAGTAATTTCCCCCACACTGCCCCAACACAGTAATTTCTCCTACACTGCCTCTACAGTAATTTCTCCCACACTGCCCCCACATAGTATTTTCCCCAACACAGTAATTCCCCTCACACTACCCCCATACAGTAGTTTCTCCCACACTACCCTCAACAGTAATTTCTCCCACTCTGCCTCCACACAGTAATTTCCCACACACAGTAATTTTTTCCACACTGCCCCCACACAGTAATTGCCCCCACACTGCCCCAACACAGTAATTTCTCCTACACTGCCTCTACAGTAATTTCTCCCACACTGCCCCCACATAGTATTTTCCCCAACACAGTAATTCCCCCCACACTACCCCTATACAGTAGTTTCTCCCACACTACCCTCAACAGTAATTTCTCCCACACTGCCTCCACACAGTAATTTCCCACACACAGTAATTTTTCCCACACAGTAATTGCCCCCACACTGCCCCAACACAGTAATTTCTCCTACACTGCCTCTACAGTAATTTCTCCCACACTGCCCCCACATAGTATTTTCCCCAACACAGTAATTCCCCCCACACTACCCCCATACAGTAGTTTCTCCCACACTGCCCCCCACAGTAATGTCCCCCAAACTGCCCCATACAGTAATTTCCCCCAAACAGTAATTTCCCTCACACTGCCCCCAAACAGTAATTTCCCCATACAGTAATTTTCCCCACACTGCCCCCATACAGTAGTTTTCCCCACACTGCCCCCACAGTGATGTCCCCCACAGTAATTTCCCCCAAACTGCCCCATACAGTAATTTCCCTCACACAGTAATTTCCCCCACACTGCCCCAAACAGTAATTTCCCCCACACAGTAATTTCCCACACACTGCCCCATACAGTAATTTCCCCCATACAGAAATTTCCCCCACACTGCCCCCATATAGTAATTTCCCCCATACAGTAATTTCCTCCACACTGCCCCCACACAGTAATTTCCCCCACACTGCCCCCACACAGTAATTTCCCCCACACTGCCCCAACACAGTAATTTCTCCTACACTGCCTCTACAGTAATTTCTCCCACACTGCCCCCACATAGTATTTTCCCCAACACAGTAATTCCCCTCACACTACCCCCATACAGTAGTTTCTCCCACACTACCCTCAACAGTAATTTCTCCCACTCTGCCTCCACACAGTAATTTCCCACACACAGTAATTTTTTCCACACTGCCCCCACACAGTAATTGCCCCCACACTGCCCCAACACAGTAATTTCTCCTACACTGCCTCTACAGTAATTTCTCCCACACTGCCCCCACATAGTATTTTCCCCAACACAGTAATTCCCCCCACACTACCCCTATACAGTAGTTTCTCCCACACTACCCTCAACAGTAATTTCTCCCACACTGCCTCCACACAGTAATTTCCCACACACAGTAATTTTTCCCACACTGCCCCCACACAGTAATTGCCCCCACACTGCCCCAACACAGTAATTTCTCCTACACTGCCTCTACAGTAATTTCTCCCACACTGCCCCCACATAGTATTTTCCCCAACACAGTAATTCCCCCCACACTACCCCCATACAGTAGTTTCTCCCACACTACCCCCATACAGTAATTTCCCCCACACTGCCCAATACAGTAATTTCCCACACACTGCCCCATACAGAAATTTCCCCCACACAGAAATTTCCCCCACACAGAAATTTCCCCCACACAGAAATTTCCCCCACACTGCCCCCATATAGTAATTTCCCCCATACAGTAATTTCCTCCACACTGCCCCCACACAGTAATTTCCCCCACACTGCCCCTACACAGTAATTGCCCCAACACAGTAATTTCTCCTACACTGCCTCTACAGTAATTTCTCCCACACTGCCCCCACATAGTATTTTCCCCAACACAGTAATTCCCCCCACACTACCCCATACAGTAGTTTCTCCCACACTACCCCCATACAGTAATTTCCCCCACACTGCCCAATACAGTAATTTCACACACACTGCCCCATACAGTAATTTCCCCCATACAGTAATTTCCCCCACACAGAAATTTCCCCCACACAGAAATTTCCCCCACACAGAAATTTCCCCCACACAGAAATTTCCCCCACACTGCCCCCATATAGTAATTTCCCCCATACAGTAATTTCCTCCACACTGCCCCCACACAGTAGTGTTCCCCACACTGCCCCCACACAGTAATTTCCCCTACACTGCCCCTACACAGTAATTTCCCCAACACAGTAATTTCTCCTACACTGCCTCTACAGTAATTTCTCCCACACTGCCCCCACATAGTATTTTCCCCAACACAGTAATTCCCCCCACACTACCCCCATACAGTAGTTTCTCCCACACTACCCCCATACAGTAATTTCCCCCACACTGCCCAATACAGTAATTTCCCACACACTGCCCCATACAGTAATTTCCCCCATACAGTAATTTCCCCCACACAGAAATTTCCCCCACACAGAAATTTCCCCCACACTGCCCCCATATAGTAATTTCCCCCATACAGTAATTTCCTCCACACTGCCCCCACACAGTAGTGTTCCCCACACTGCCCCCACACAGTAATTTCCCCCACACTGCCCCTACACAGTAATTGCCCCAACACAGTAATTTCTCCTACACTGCCTCTACAGTAATTTCTCCCACACTGCCCCCACATAGTATTTTCCCCAACACAGTAATTCCCCTCACACTACCCCCATACAGTAGTTTCTCCCACACTACCCTCAACAGTAATTTCTCCCACACTGCCTCCACACAGTAATTTCCCACACACAGTAATTTTTTCCACACTGCCCCCACACAGTAATTGCCCCCACACTGCCCCAACACAGTAATTTCTCCTACACTGCCTCTACAGTAATTTCTCCCACACTGCCCCCACATAGTATTTTCCCCAACACAGTAATTCCCCCCACACTACCCCCATACAGTAGTTTCTCCCACACTACCCTCAACAGTAATTTCCCCCACACTGCCCCATACAGTAATTTCCCCCACACTGCCCCATACAGTAATTTCCCCCACGCAGCAGTGTCCCCCACACTGCCCCCACACAGTAGTCCCCCACACTACCCCCCACAGTAATTTCCCCCACACTGCCCCCACACAATAGTTTCCCCCACACTGTAGTTTCCCCCACATTGCATCATATAGTAATTTTCTCCCCACATAGTAATCCCTCCCATAATTATTGCCCCCACATAGTAATCCCTCCCATAATAATTTGCCCCCACACCATATCCCACCATAATATTTTTCCTCCTGTGTCCCCCAAAGTTGGCAAAATAAGAAAGAAATAAAATAAAAATAAAAGCTAAATACTCACCTATGTCCAGGTGCTTGCTCGCAGAGGAAGGCGCGCACACTTCACTATGCTGCTGCGTCCCGGCACAGGCGCGATGCAACGGGATTTCATTAACGCATAGGCCTCAGGCCTACTAGGCCTGAAGCCTATGGCGGTGATCAGCGGCGAGCAGGGAACTATTCGCTCCCATGCCCCGACGCAGTATGTGGGTGTCAGCGCTCCAACAATGAATTGTATTGATGGAAGCGCTTATTGCTTCTGGCACTCCCCTGAGGGCTGGTACCTGCGACAGACCGTCCCCTGCCCCCCCTAGGCACGCCACTGATATGTAGTCAGACCTGCTAAAATGTGAAGTTGCACGTATTGCACCAAAATATGTGCATCATTAATTGCATATAAAGCTATTGTAATGTTCTGCCGTGCCAACTATTTTTTGCAGTCTCAGGAAACTTCTAGCAGCTTGAAAAATGTAGCAAAAGTGACCCACGCCTGTATTGCGCTCGCAATGCGCGCATATTACATTGCTGATTTTCGCAATCAAAAAAAGATGGCGAATTCTCGAATTTGCTAATTTATGACGAATATTCACCCAAATATTCGAGAAATATCGCAAATTCAAATATTGCCCCTGCCGCTCATCACTAGTAAGGACATGCAGGATGGCGGCATTCAGCTTTGCTAAATGCTACACTGCTGCTGCCCACCCCACACTACAGAGTGCCTTACTTCCGCTGCCCTCCTCACGCTTATTCCTTTTAGGTGGTCAGCTCACTTATTAAAGCTCCTGCAATGTGCCGACCAGCATGATTTTGGCATATTCGCTTTATAAGACAAGCTGACTTTTCCCCCCACTTTAAGGAGAAAAAAGTGCATTTTATAAAGTGAAAAATACTGTACATAACACTGATAAATATCTGTATACAAAACTATATAATTTATAAAAAAAATGTTAATATGCTTATTTATTTGTATAGTGACCATATGTCATACAAGGTCAGTGTGCAGGGAAATTTTGTTATATTTGCATCTAGCTTAATAGCATAAATGTTACCTGCCTGTGATGATAATAAGATGACTATTGAGAAGTCAGATGTACAGAACAGGAAGTGTCAGCCTAATGTGACCTCAATGTTCAGTGTGAAAACTGCAAGATTTCAGGATTATTTTTTCATTTGGATAATAAGATGGGAAAACTTGAAAAAAAAAAAACAATGATTAACATAAAAACATTATTTAAAGGTCATTCTCTGATAAGAAATTATCCTAACAATCCACAAGGATCACTTGAATATTTTCCTCATCTTAAAGGGGTTGTGCGAGAACGGCTAGACCTGTAAAGGAAAGATGATTCGCCTGCTTCCAGCTGCCGGCTCCCTGCTCCTGCTCCTCCAGGCCTGCCATGCTCCACCGGGCTCCCTCAATGTCAACATTCGATTTGACATTGCCGCAGCTAATTACTGGCCGAGGTGGAGACCATATTCCCTTGCATCATGTGACTATTTGTTAGCGCTGTCGCATTGTTGACATTGAGGGAGCCCGGAGGAGCATCACGGGTCTGGAGGAGAAGGAGCAGGGAGCCAGCACTGGGAAGCTAGTAAGTCATCTTCCCTTTACAGGTCCGGCCAAGATGAAGGTATGCCAAAACCATTCTTTCACAACCCCTTTAATGAAAATTTGAGCCCCCCAACAATGACTCCTGTTAACACTATATATTCTGTTTTCTATGCAGAAGGGAGCTTCGAGACTTTGGAGTGAAAGTTTCTATAATTGAACCGGGTGGCTTTAAAACAGAAATGGGGACAGCAGAACCTCACTTGAAGAATCTAGAGCGCATGTGGTCAAATCTTCCTACACAAATGAAAGATTATTTTGGACAACAGTACTATTATCAATGTAAGTCAACATGTTCTTCTTTAAGGGAAAGCTATTCTATCTTAAAGGCCCGATAAACATATTTAGTTATTCCTATGCAGTCATAGGTCTATTAAAGTGTATTACAATCAGATAAGAGTACCCCCTGTCCGCATTTTAAACCATATAAAAACAACTTTATAATCATCTGTCAATCACCTTCCTTTATGCCCAAGGGGCGGTTTTTCACATCTCTTTATGCCCAAGGGGCGTTTTTACTCCTACCTTCGTGCCCAGCCGCGCCTCAACTGTCGCTTCCTAGCGCCGCCCAGCTCATTATTATTCACTGGCTTGGCGGCTTTTACAGTCCCCGATTCTCCCGAGCCGACGCAGGCGCAGCAGGAGACGCTGGCATTGAATAAGGGACGCAGGCGCACTGTGAGTGAGGGTGCCGGGCAAGTTATCCGGCGCACGCGCAGAAGGTACAAGTGAGTTCAATGCAGCAGGAGACCCTGGCATTGAACTCACTTGTGCCTTCTGCGCGTGCGCCGGATAGCTTGCCCGGCACCCTCACTCGCAGTGCGCCTGCGTCCCTTATTCAATGCCAGCGTCTCCTGCTGCGCCTGCGTCGGCTCGGGAGAATCGGGGACTGTAAAAGCCGCCAAGCCAGTGAATAATAATGAGCTGGGCGGCGCTAGGAAGCGACAGTTGAGGCGCGGCTGGGCACGAAGGTAGGAGTAAAAACGCCCCTTGAGCATAAAGAGATGTGAAAAACCGCCCCTTGGGCATAAAGGAAGGTGATTGACAGATGATTATAAAGTTGTTTTTACATGGTTTAAAATGCGGACAGGGGGTACTCTTATCTGATTGTAATACACTTTAATAGACCTATGACTGCATAGGAATAACCAAATATGTTTATCGGGCCTGTCAGTGTCCCTTTAAGCTCTTAAAGTGAAAGTCTAACAGCTAATAAATATATTTCCATCAATAACATGTAGATTATGTTGATTTCTATATATTTTTTCTTATTTATACAGGTGCCCAGGGGTTGACTTCTCTAACTGGCGCGGGCAGCCCTAAACTCAACCTAGTCACAGACTGCATGGAGCATGCCCTGACTGCTGTTCACCCATGGACAAGATATTCCGTTGGCCTGGACACCAAACTTTATTACCTGCCTGTGTCTTACTTACCTACTGTCTTATCTGATTATCTGATGTGTCGATCATTACCCAAACCAGCACATGTTGTGGCATAAACATATATAAGAATATGCTCAGTATATAGTGTGACATTGAATGGTAAACTTCATTAAGGTAATATCGATTCCAATCTGTTTATTTTATTTTTTTACCTTTAAGATGTTCCGCCAACAATTCTGATATACTGTATAACATGTAATTGGTTTTGCTAAAACTCTATGGGGGGCCAATCTTGGGATTTCCACTATTATCTCTATGGTCCCGTTTACACTGGCCTTTTCTCTCAGTGATGAGTATCTCTCAACGACTAAACTGTTGTTTATGCGATTGTTTGCTCATGCAGTTTCATTATTGTTGACACCACATCCCTGTTTACACAGGTCTATGCGCTGTTGACCAACAATAATTTTAATCTGCTCATGAAAGATGAAATCAACCAAGATAGGAACATTCACCCATTCATCAGCTTGTGCTAATGGTCTTTTCACCTTTTAACTAGCCCCAGTAGCATGCCGTGCCTAGGGAAAAAAATTATACTCACTTGCTCACCCCCTACTCCATTCCACCTCCCTGGCTCTATTCCATGATCTTCTGTTCCTGGGCCTGTAAACTTGAGGACAGGGCCACACGTGCCACTGCAACCAATGACTGGCCTCAGCAGTGATGTGTCCCTGGGAGGCATATAATTGCTGGGTCATGTGCTGCCTGCGGACAAATCACCACTGAGGATAATCTTTGGCTACGGTGGCGCACGTGGAACAGTCAAGAAATTTACTGGGGACTGGAAGCTCGGAGAACAGTGCCAGGAAGCTGGAATTGGAGTTGGAAGGAATCGGGGGGTATGATTTTTTTCACTAGGTACAATGCACTGCTAGAGCTATTTTAAAACGGCCAAAAGGCTGGACAACTCTTTTAACAGACACTGTGCTGATGACTCCCAAAGCTCCAAGAACCTTACATCTCTGAATGAATTTGTAAAACCTCACATAGTACCATAATGTAGGGAAAAGTTGATAAACTGGTGAATATCTCAAAAGCCAAACCAAGTCAAAAATAAAACAACAATGCAATGCCAGGTATGATTTTTTGTTATGAAACGCTGATTACCATATTAATTATTATTTGGTTTTGTGTGGTTACATTCACACAACCATTTAAAAGAGGACCTTTCATGGTTTTGTATTAATTGTGATAAATACTTTTACTTGTGGGGGTACCCCCCCACTGATGCTGCCACCCTGCCTGATTTTTTAAAATATCACTCCTGCGCCCCGCTGTGCCCCCCCCCCCACAGTTTTCCCGCTCAGTATGCGAATACTGAGCATCGGTACAGGAAGGAGGAGACACCAGGGTTTCTCAATGGGCGTCTCCTTCTCTCTGGCTGTGACGAGATCCAATCACAGTTAAGAGTGTCACAGCCAGGGAGAAGGTGAGTTTTTTTTCTCCCTGGCTGTGACACTCTCCGCTGTGATTGGATCGCGGCACAGCCAGGGAGGAGACGCCCATTGAGAAACCCTGGCGTCTCCTCCTCCCTGTACCGATGCTCAGTATTAGCATACTGAGCGGGAATACTACGGAGGGCACAGTGGGGCACAGGAGCGATATTTTAAAAAATCAGGCAGGTATTTATCTCAATTAATACAAAACCATGAAAGGTCCTCTTTAAGAACAATTGTAGTCTATGGGGTTATTCACACTGCCCCTGAATAACGGCCGTCAAAAAATAGGACATGTTTTAACAAACTGACAGCCCCCATAAATATGAAGAGGACTGTTTTTACAAGTCTGTTAAAAATGGACCATTTTGCTGTTTTTAATAGACATTTTTTCACTGTGTGAATGTAGCTTTAAAGGGGTTGTGGTACTTCTGTAAATGGCATTTATCATGTAGAGAAAGTTAATGCAAGGAACTTACTAATGTATTGTGATTGTCCATATTGCTTCCTTTGCTGGCCGGATAAATTTTTTCCTCACATTATACACTGCTCATTTCCATGGTTACGACCACCCTGTAATCCAGCAGAGGTGGACGTGTTTGCACACTATAGGAAAAAGCACCATCCTATGTGTGCTCCCAAAGTCCTGGCCACCAGAGAGGCCGACATGTTTTCCGATAGTGTGCATGCACGTCCATCGCTGCTGGATTGCAGGGTGGTCATAACCCTTGGAAACAAGCATAGTATAATGCGTCGGAAAAATTAATATAGCCAGCAAAGGACACAATATGGAGAATCACAATACATTAGTAAGTGCCTTGTATTAATTAATTGCTGAAGTGACACAACCCCTTTAATGTATGTTCTTTTATTAAAACAGCTGTAGAAAAATTCCTACAAGTTAGGGCTCATCCACACGAACGTTGTTTGGGTCTGCATCTGAGTCGCAGTTTTTGCAGCTCAGTTGCGGACCCATTCACTTCAATGGGGCCGCAAAGCATGCGGAAAGCACTCCGTGTACTGTTCACATCCGTTGCTCCGTTCTGTGGGCCCCCCACCCAAAAAAAAATAGAACATGTCCAATTGTTGTCCATTTTGCGAAAAAAATAAAATAAAATAGGCATTTCTATTATGGGTGTCGCGTTACACAAATTACGGATCTGCAATTTGCGGACCACAAAGAACGGCATAGTCGTGTGCATGAGTCCTTAGGGAGAGTTCAAATCAGCATTATTTTTCCGTTCTTCTGATCCGTCAGAAGAACAGAAAAAAAAGCAGCATCTTGTAAGAAAATGGATCCTGTGCATGTTATGTACATTTGGCATGCGTTTGAGCATTTCTGTCTGAAATCCGTTTTTTTAGACTGAAAAAATAGTCCTGCATGCAGTACTTTTTTATCCATAAGAAATAAAATATACATATAGATCTCTAACAGAAATGGCTCAAGCAGATGCCAAATGCGCATAGCTGATGCACAGGATCCTGTTCTTTTTATGTTCTTCTGAGGGGTAAAAAAATTAATAAAAATAAACGGAAAAATAACAGTTCAACAAAAATATCAAGCACCTAACTTTATCCATAAACAGAGTAAAATATGCACTGTTTTCAGGACTATACTTGGAAAACTTTTGGTAGCTGCCCTTGAAAATGGTGACCCTGGAAGAAGTCTACCAGCTACCACTAGTGGCTCTGACATAATATCCTCGAAGTCCTTATACATTTCTGTATTTCAGGTGCAGTGTCCCACTGCAAATGTTACTGTCACTGTATTCCATGTACTGTAAGTCCCAAAGGCTGTATATCGAGAGAGCAGGAGGTTCCTAGCTACTGTTGCTAGGTAGGGCTGGCACCACCCCTTTCTCTCTAGGAGGAAGTCATTCAGTCTAGTGTGAGCTGTGGATGTGTGTGCAGCAAGAGGCCAGCCCTTGAGGGAAAGGACTGCTAGATTGTACAGAGTATACACATAAGGGAAAGTGTAGAGCATTTGTCAGAGAAAGGTGACACATTTATATTGTTGCTACAGACTTCTCTGCATGCTGATGGGAGCAATTAGCTTCAGGACCCTCTGTGTAGAGAGTGTATTGCACTGAAGATTCTGCAGAGACACCATATATTGAGAGTAGAGAGGTCATTTGTACCCTTTAATCCAGGAAAGGAGAGATTGTACAGTCTGATGAAGAAAGAGAAACCAGCCCCCATGCACAGCCTTGGGAATGGCATATATCAACTGTAAAGACTGTGCTTAATGTGTACAATGCCTGTATGAACCATCTATTGATATGCCTCAGTAAAGTACAGTGGACTTGTTGTATAAAACCCGGTCTTTTCATTGCATGCACTAACACCTGGATTGCTGTTACATCGTTCATGGAGCCTGCCTTCCACCTCAAAGCTCATCTACCCTAAGGGCACCCCACCTAACACCCAAAACCAGGGAAGAAAAAATTGCACGGCCCAGGGGACTGCCACCACAAGGACAACTACTCCTATGCGGCTCACTGCACAGGCAAGCAGTTTACATAGCAATACGTTCCAAGAAGCTGATACATACTCTGCAATGCAGGCTTGTGTTAGCACTGATTGGACAGTGTCAGAGTATGAAACACTCCATTGACAAAGAGGAATAGTAACACCCAGTTGTCTCATTTATTCATACAGTTCCTACACCTGGCTAATGCCTCTAATGGTTAGCAAAGAATGTCATCTGTGCCTTAATAATGTATTATGCAACTGTTATTACATGTAATCTGAGATCTTTAGTCAGAATGGAACTTACCATTCCATTCTTATAATTTTTTATGCACTTATATAGCACTACTATATTCCACAGTGCTTTACAGACATTAGCAACCAACTGTCCCCAATGGGGCTCACAATCTAAGTTGCCTATCAGTATGTCTTTGGAGTGGGGGAGGAAACTAGAGAAAACCTATGCAAACACGGGGAGAACATACAAACTCCATGCAGATGTTGTCCTTGGTTGGATTCGAACCTAGGACCCCAGTGCTGCAAGGCACTAGTGCTAACCACTGAGCCACCGTGCTGCCCATTCTTCCCCCTTTTGGGCAGAAGTGGGCTATTCCTGCTTACCACCAAGGGAGGGGTTGCAGGAAGCTGTGGTGAGTTGTGAGTTGAAAGTTGGAGGTAGACTGAAGGAGACCAGACAAGGCGTAGTGAGGAAGTGTTTTCCCTCCACTGTTCCAGGAGCCCCAGGAAGCAGAGAGAGAGGAAGCAAAGTCTTCATGTTCACCTGCCAGTTTACCCTTAGCCTGCTGGAGCCAAGAGAAACTTCAAATATAATTTGGATGACACCAGTTTATTGCAAGGTTGCTCAAGTAAAACCCTTAAGCTTCTGGGCTATACTTATTCCACCAACTACAACTCCTTTGTTGCTACAGAGCCTAAACCTGGGGAGCGAGAGTATCCAGGTAAGAGCCCCGTGACAAAAACTATTAGGACCACATCCCCACTCTGAATTCCTAAACACTGGGACCCGATCACCCTGGGGCCCACCCGTTGCAGATGCTTCAGAATTGTAATCTCATGGAGAATACAAGTATTTACGAAAATCAAGATGTCAGGAGAGCACAATACAGTATAATATAAATACAGAATGTACAGAATCAGATACTCAAAGGTTTCGAAACTCATGTCTTTACAATAAAATAAAAAAATATTTTGAAATATCAGCATTGGGTGGGGAGACTAAAGAAATGATTGTGGTTCAATGCAATTTAACCTCTTCCCGACACATGAGGTACTGTTACGTCATGGAAGCCACTGCGTTCCCGCAATGTAATAGTATGTCATGGTGAACGGGCGGGCACCAGAACGGTGCGCGCCCGATCACTGCAGGGGCCCGGCAGTCTGCGCTTACCGCGACATAGAAAGGGTTTGTGTCGGGTGAGGGAGCGTATCGAGTCTCCGCGCTGCTGTGGCGGGGACTCAATGTCTCAGAAGGCAGCCTAATGCCATGCAGAGGCTACCCAATGCCTTGCACGGCAACAGGACCTGCCTTCTACGGGTGCCCAGGAGATTCAGCCTCAGGCTGGGTCTCCTAGGCAACCTGTTAGTGTACTACTTACTGTAGTACACTAGACCTTACCTCACTGTAGTACACTAACAGGCAATGCATTACAATACAGCTGTATTGTAATGCATTGCAGAGGGGATCAGACCCCCAAAAGTGAACATCAGAAATAAAGTAGAGAAAAAAAAAAAAAAAAAAAGTGTTTTTAATAAAAGACAAAAGTACAAAAAGAAAAAAAACGCCCCTTATTTTATAATAAAAAACAGAAAAAAGATATATTAGATATTGCCGCGTCTGTAATGACCGGCTCTATAAATATATCACATGATCCACCCTGTCCGATAAACACCATAAAAAAATAAAATAAAAACGGTGTAAAAAAAAAAAAGACATTTTTGTCAACTTACATCACAAAAAGTGCAATACCAAGCAATCAAAAAGGTGTATGTCCCACAAAATGGTATCAATAAAACTATCACCTCATCCCGCAAAACATGAGCCCCTACCTAAGACAATCGCCCAAAAAAAAAAAAAAACTCTAGCTCTCAGATCATGGAGACACTAAAACATTTTTTTGTTTCAAAATTGCAATTATTGTGTTAAAGTGAAATAAATAAAAAAAGTACATATATTAGGTATCGCCACATCCGTAGCAACCTGCTCTATAAAAATATCGCATGACCTAACCCCTCAGATGAACACCGTAATTTTTTAAAATAAAAACAGTGTAAAAAAAAGCCATTTTTGTCACCTTACATCACAAAAATTGTAATACCAAGCGATCAAAAAGGCATATACCCCCGAAATAGTACCAATCAAACCGTAACCTCATTCCACAAAAAATGAGACCTTACCTAAGCCAAAAAATAATAAAACTATGACTCTAAGACTATGAATTCACTAAAACATCATTATTTCGGTTTCAAAAATGCTATTATTGTGTAAAACTTAAATAAATAAGAAAAAGTAGACATATTAGGTATTGCAACGTCCGTAACGATCTTCTCTATAAAAAAGTCATATGACCTAATCCCTCAGGTAAACGCTGTAAAAATTAATAAAAACTGTGCCAAAACAACCAATTTTTTGGTCACCTTGCCCCATAAAGTGTAATAATGAATGATCAAAAAATCAAATGTACTCAAAAATGGTACCAATTAAAACGTCAACTCTTCCTGCAAAAAACGAGCCCCTGCACAAGACGATCAGCAGAAAAATAAAAAAAATAGGGCGTTCAGAAAATGGAGATACAAAAACATAATTGTTTTCAAAAATGCTTTATTATGTAAAACTGAAACATACAAAAATAGAAAGTAGACATATTTGATATCATTACGTCCGTAACAACCTGCTCTATAAAAATAGAGCATGATCTAACCTGTCAGATGAATGTTGTTAAAAATAAAAATAAAAATGGTGCTAAAACATCCATTTTTTGGTTACCTTGCCTCACAAAAAACTTAATATAGAGCAATTAAAAATCATATGTACCCCAAAATAGTACCAATAAAACTGGCACCTTATCTCGTAGTTTCCAAAATGTGGTCACTTTTTTGAGTTTCTACTGTAGGGGTGCATCGGTGGGCTTCAAATTGGACATGGCATCTAAAAACCAGTTCAGCTAAATCTGCCTTCCAAAAACCATATGGCGTTCCTTTCCTTCTGCGCCCTGCCGTGTGGGCATACAGCAGTTTACGACCACATGTGGGGTGTTTCTGTAAAACGCAGAATCAGGGTAATAAATATTGAGTTTTGTTTGGCTGTTAATCCTTGCTTTGTTACTGGAAAAAATTGATAAAATTTCAAATGTAAAATCTGCCAAAAAAGTGAAATTTGGAAATTTCATCTTCATTTTCCATTAATTATTGTGGAACACCTAAAGGGTTAACAAAGTTTGCAAAATCAGTTTTGAATACCTTAAAGGGGTTTAGTTTCTAAAATTGGGTCATTTTTGGGTGGTTTCTATTATGTAAGCCGCACAAAGTGACTTCAGACCTGAACTGGTCCTTAAAAAGTTGGTTTTGGAAATTTTCTGAAAAATTTCAAGATTTGCTTCTAAACTTCTAAGCCTTCTAAAGTCCCCAAAAAATAAAATGTCATTTTCAAAATGATCCAAACATGAAGTAGACATACTGTATGGGGAATGTAAAGTAATAACTATTATATGAGGTATCACTGTTATAAAAGTAGAGACATTTTTTCACAAATAAAGGTGAATCATATTGACTCAAATTTATGACCATCATGAAGTACAATGTGTCACAAGAAAACAATCTCAGAATAGCTTGGATAAGTAAAAGTGCTCCAAAGCTATTACCACATACAGTAAACATGTCAGAGTTGCAAAAAATGGCCTAGGCAGAAGAGCGAAAACTGGCCAGGGGTAGAAGTGTTAAAAAAACCTTTGGCAATGAATTACCTCTAAACTAATTATTTGGATCAGCAGGAGAACACAATTTGGGTGGTGACTAGCAATGTAATTCACATTGCAACCTTATTTTCTCAACCTTGTGAACCACACCTAAGTTGTTTCACAACCTAAGCTTGTCACCCGCAGTAATGTGCTACAGGACGTTAGATACAACAATCTAGTGCAGCGTATCTTTAAGACCTTTTCATATAAAGTACTTTTAATCCATATGCAAATAAGTGATTAAGTCCACTGAGGGTGGGCAAAAGTACCTCTATGCACCCTTGCTTCTCTGCCTTCCTTTGCCCGCCCTTCTCTCCCTTGATTGACAGGACCAGGCTCCTGCATAGTCATCTTACTTGGTCCTTTTAACGGCTCATTTAAGTATGGATTAGGGTGCCTTCACACGCTGCACATTCTGTGCAGAAATTGGATTTTTGGAAGCCCCATTCAAGTGAATTGAACAGATTTTTAAAAAGTTGCAAATATGTTTTAAAAAGTTAACAGAGTCGTAGAAGATCAGACTAATCGCAGTTACATACGTCAGCCAGGAGCTAGTAGAGTTTTGCCCATGTAAACTAATCAAATTTAGACATTAAAAAGGCATGCTTACGTAACTCGCACCAGTCCACTGATGAAAAAGTTAGCTCTAGCTCGATCTCCGAAACAGATAAAACATGCGCAAATTTGATGTGAAGTCTAAGACAAGGAGCTAACCTAACAATAAATGTGATTAAATAGAAAAGTCTTCCCAACACAGATAAATTACGACTGAAACAGGCGCAAAACCACTTGATAAATGTGCCCCCTAGTTTTTTGTCTTTTTCTCCAGGTACAACTGTTTTTGGTTTTCAACTGATTTGGAGGGTGTGGTTTATTTCGCATGTCTGAGTTAGGCCTCATTCACACATACGTGGATTTTCACGGACCATGGTCCGTGAAAGCCCATCCTGCTGAGTGCACGAGCACACGGCGTCATTGGTTGCTATGACGCCGTGAGCTTCGTGCCGCCGCCGCTGTATGGTAATACACTCGTATAGATCATACGAGGGTATTACTGTACATTGGCGGTGGCACAATGCGCACGGAGTCATAGCAACCAATGACGCCGTGCGCTCATGCACTCATCAGGCCGTGGTACGTGAAAATGCACATATGTGTGAATGAGGCCTAAGTGCGATTTATGTATTTGCGCCTTTTTTTTTTTAGCTTTCGCAGAATTTGTCTAATTTATACGTGGCGTAGTTTTCCTCGGTTGGTCTAAAAAGGATTGTGCAACCTTTTTTGTTTAAAAAGTTGCAAATACACCATAGGATGCAACTTTCTACCTAATCTGCGACTTTTCCATGGCACATTTACAACTTTTTCCTTACACAGATTTAACAAATTACACAGAAACCACTAGACACACCTTAAAACTGACAAATAAAAACCCACCATGACTAATTCATCACCTATCCTGCGCCTCATCATAAATACTTGGAAAGACACACACAGGCGAATCAAGTACGCCCAATAAAAAAAATCATCTAGCACCGCGGCCTTCTCGCAGCTTTGCCTTGGCCATTTGACGTTGCGATCATCAGTCACATGGCCTAGGCACAGCTCAGCCCCATTGATGTGAATAAGGCTGAGCTTTGATACCAAGCACAGCCGCTGTACAATGTACGGTGCTGTGCTTGGTGAGCTGAGAGAAGGCTGTGGTGCTACTGTGGCCCCGTAGATCAGATACTGAGAATAGGTTATCAGTATAAAAATCTCGGAAACCGTGATTTGTGTGCCTTTTGTTCACTCTCTATCAGCATATGTTAAGCTGCATTTATACGAGTCAATAATTATCCAGATTATCGGGAACGACTGTTCCTGCAAACAATGGTTACCGACAATCTGCCTGTGTAAATGTGCCCGCGATCACCCGATAAATGAGCGAAACGCTTGTTCATCGGGTGATCCTGTCGTTCATGCAGTTACCACCAAACATAGTCTCTGGGCAGCAGATCGCGTGGTCTAAACAGCGATTTGCTGCTCAGAAACAATGATTCTGTATGAGAACAAGAGATTGTAATAGCGATCCCCCGTCCTCATACAGTGAAGGAGATCGCTACATGTAAATCCAGCGGTCTCCTTCACTTAACAAGCAGCCGACTGTCAGCTGCAGAATCTTTCCATCTAAATCCACCTTTAGAGATAACGAACACTCCAAGACCTTTATTTGTGGAAAGCCCTCCGAGATATACGGATATACATTTCAGGCCGCCCGCGGGGCTATTGTCCCACAGTCATATGATAATATGAGTGCGGGACAATAGCCCCACGGGTGGCCCGACTTCCACAGCATCATTGCAATCTATCATGCTGTGTGCTCCCATGCGCACGATCAATGCCGCTCTGGACCATATGGCCTGCTCACAGACCGTATATCTCGGAGGGCATACAGTTGTGTGCAAGACGCCTAGGACATGATACGTATGTTAAGCAATAGATACATACTTATGATGTGTATAGCTTTCAGACATGCGGTACACCCATATTCCGGTGTCTCAATCTCTGATTCACACAAATAAATCCCTCATAATGTAAACTATATCATGCAATATAATGCTGCTGTGTACAGGTGAGGTTCCTCACTCACTCATGCTTTACACTTTGGAGTTGGACAACATTAGCAAGACTTGGTAGGACTCCAGCAGAAGACTATCTTCCAATTAACAGAAGACATCAACCCAATAGGAAAACGGGGGAACACAAAAAGAGTAAGTAGAAGGCTTCCTTCACACACCATTTTTTTGCGGCTTGTGAAAACTAAAATGAAGTCTAAGACTGTTTACAAGTTTTTTTCCTCATGCCTTGGCATTAAGATGCATTTTTTCAGGTAAATTTTTTTCATCTGAAAAAAATGCTACACCGTCCTATAGAGTACTCTTTGTTTTGAAAAAAAAAAAAGATTATGCCATGATGAGTTTCATAAGTCCAGGGCTCCCCTTTGGTTACATGGCACCCTGTGCGAGAAGTCTTTTTGGCAACCCCCCCCCCCCCCCACCAGTGCAGATAAAAATTTTCTCAGGGCGAGTGTCAAAAAAACTCCCCCCCCCCCCAAAAAAAAACTGCCCGATAAAATCATATCAGAAGAGTGCTTGCAACCGTCTCACCAAATATATATATTATTTTTTTTATTCAAATTGCGGGTCCACAACACACCCGCCCGGCACCCCTATAGAAATGCCTATTCTTGTCCGCAGCTGCGGACAAGAATAGGACATGTTCTATCTTTTGCGGAGCTGCGGACCCGAAGATCGGGGCCGCGCTCCGCAATTGTGGATGCAGACAGCACACTGTGTGCTGTCCGCATCCATTTCGTCCCCATAGAGAATGAATGGGTCCACAAGCGTTCCGCAAAATTGCGGAACGGATGCAGACTCATTTTGGGGACGTGTGAATGGAGCCTAACCCCTACACAGTGTAGAGGTATACTGTATATTGTGTGGCACAGTGTATGTTATGTGTGTATAACATAAACATATTTCACATGAAAACTTACAATTACTTGGCTTGGCCCTTGGGGATCTCGGACACCACTTCCACACTTGGCCGGAGGCTCGGCGGAGCTGATGTGTTTTTTCCTAATGAGAAATATTTCATAATAAGGATTTGGAGAAGGGGCAGAGGAATAGCAGAGCAGGGGGAGTAATAATGCCCCCCCCCCCCCCTAGTAGAAATAATTATCCTTTTAATGTGACAGTGCAAAAAATACCCCCTTGTAATGCCCCCAGTTGAGCTAATGTCCCCATAGTGCCCCCATAATGTCCCAGTATAAAATACCCCTATATAGTGCCCCCAGTAAATTCCCCCATACTGCTCCTCTCCCGCCTTCCTGCTAGTGCCCCCCATAATGTACCAGTATAAAATGAACCATATATAGTGCCCCAGTAGATGCCCTCAGTGTCCGGCCTCTGATAGGCTGCCGGTATAGTGTCCCCCATAATGACCCCCAATATGCCCGCCCCAAGAAACGGCCCTGCCCCCCACCCAAACACACATACCTCCACAATGACCGCCGCTCCATTTACCTCTATGGAACTTTAGAAAATAGTTATACACCGATTAGTTTCAGAAGTTCCATAGCAGTGACTAGAGAGGACATTGTACATGCACAGTAATAGTGGTGCCATACTAAGCTTATTATATAAATACAGCACCAGAACCAAGTACAGTACATTAATACAGCACAAGAACCAAACACGGTAATTAAATACAGCACCAAAACTAAGCTCATCACATAATTTCAGCACAGAACTAAGCTCATCACATAATTACAGCACAGAACTAAGCTCATCACATTAATACAGCACCAAAACTAAGCTCATCACATAGTAAACAGCACAGAACTAAGTTCATCACATAATTACAGCACAGAACTAAGCTAATCACATAAGTACACCACCAGAACCAAGTAAGGAACATAAATACAGCACAAAGACCAAACTCATTATATGAATACAGCCCCAGAACCAAGTTTATTATATAAATACAGCACCAGAACTAATACGGTGCATATACAGCGGTATCCACACTTAACTGCTCACTTATCTTAGCAAGTTTAGAGATGTCACGAAATGTGGTGCCGAACTAATTCCAACACAATATCTCAGCTTAACAAATAACAAATGGGCCTGCAATACAACTGTCCAGACAGGAGGTGGTGCATAGTGTTACTAATACCCAAATACTGGGCATAAGGTTAAAAGGGTTCCGCAGTTTGTTTAAACTGATGATCTATCCTCTAGATAGATCATCAGCATCTGATTGGTGGGGGTCCGACACCCGGGACCCGCCGATCAGCTGTTTGAGAAGGCAACGACGCTCCATGAGTGACGCGGCCTTCTCACTGTTTACCGCAGGCCCAGTGACGTCACAACTAGTATCACTAGCCTGGGTGGGGATAAGCTCTGTTCACTTGAATGGAGCTTAGCCCAGGCCAGGCCAGTTGATACTAGTCTTGACGTCACAGGGCCTGCGGTTGTAATGACCGGCGTCACGCACAGGGAGGGAAAAGGGAAAGCCCTGCCCAAGGGAGAGGGTAAGGTGGTGACCCCTGACTCACCTTGCAGCTGGCACCTGACTGCCCTCACGTCCCTAGACTGGTTCCTCACCCGTGCGGCGATCACGTGCCTAAACCCTGGCTTTCCCTGATATGAGCCCTAGATAGTGAACGGGCCGGTGGGATCGCTAGTCCGCACCACTGAACTAAGAGGGAAACACCAGGAAGAGGACAGACAACACAGACAAACACATAGACCCAGGTGGGCGACCACAGCAGTCCACAAAGGTCCAACAGGGATCCGGAGGGTAGCGTTCTGGATCAACAACCAGAGAACGCAGTAACACAGCTCCAGAGGGTCAGAATAGATGTCCAGGCAGGAAGCTCTATATCTGGCAACCAGAGAAGTGTGAGAGGGGAATATAAGGAGGTTTGGGAGTGCTGGACAAGGAACAGCTGAGAAGAAGGAGCTACGGATCCCTGAGTGAGCCAAAAGGGTTTGCAAAGCAAACCCAGAAAGCTACAATAAGGAAACAGCCCTATCTTACATAGAGCGTGCAGCCAACCGCTGCGACCTCCTGACCCCGGGTACAACGGAGTCAGGTGTGGCTCTTGACACCCTCGTGACAGTACCCCCCTCTCTACGAGGGGCCTCCGGACACTCAGGACCAGGTCTCTCAGGATGAGAGGCATGAAAAACCCGAACTAGCCTGTCAGCGTTTACCTCAGACGCAGGAACCCACATTCTTTCCTTGGGACCGTAACCTCTCCAATGCACCAGATATTGAAGAGAGCGGCGGACCCGACGAGAATTAATAATTTTGGATATCTGAAATTCTGTATTACCATCCACGACAACAGGAGGGGGTGGCAGCGATGACGGTTCTAGAGGTAGAACATATTTTTGGAGTAACGACTTATGAAAGACATTATAGATTTTAAAAGTCTGAGGTAACTCCAGGCGAAAAGCAACAGGGTTGATGATGGCTACAATTTTGTAAGGACCAATAAACCTAGGACCCAGTTTCCAAGAGGGAACCTTCAATTTGATATTCCTAGTAGACAACCACACATAGTCATTCACTCCTACGTCCGGACCTGGCGACCGTCTCTTATCAGCCATGCATTTGTATTTACCTCCCATATTTTTCAAGTTAGCTTGCACCTTCTGCCATACCGATGAAAGAGATGACGAAAACCGTTCCTCTTCGGGAACCCCAGAAGACCCCCCCTCTTTGAAAGTACAGAATTGGGGATGAAAACCATATGCACCAAGAAATGGTGACTTGCCAGTGGATTCCTGACGACGATTATTTATGGCAAACTCAGCTAACGGTAAATATGATGACCACAACTCTTGGTTTTCAGACACAAAACATCTTAGATATGTCTCCAGGTTTTGGTTGGTACGCTCAGTCTGTCCATTCGACTGAGGATGGAAAGCTGAGGAAAAGGACAAGTGTACCCCCAAACAGGAACAAAAAGCTTTCCAAAATTTAGAAATAAACTGGGTACCCCGATCCGAAACAACATCGGAGGGGACCCCGTGAAGCTTCACGATTTCACTGACGAATACCTGAGCAAGAGTCTTAGCATTAGGTAGTGCGGGTAACGCAATGAAGTGTACCATTTTGCTAAACCTGTCCACTACTACCAAAATAACTGTTTTACCCGCAGACAAAGGTAAGTCAGTGATAAAATCCATTGACAGATGTGTCCATGGTCTATTGGGAATGACGAGTGGTAATAGAGACCCTGCAGGACGTGTATGTGAAACTTTTGCGCGCGCACAGGTAGAACAAGAAGACACAAAATCCAATACATCCTGACGCAACCTTGGCCACCAAAAACGACGAGACAATAGCTCCAAGGTTGCTTTACTACCCGGGTGCCCAGCAAGTGCCGAATTATGATGTTCCTTTAATAATTCGAAACGTAGGTTCAACGGTACAAACAATTTCTCTGAAGGGCAAGAGACCGGGGCGTCCCCCTGGGCCTCTAACACCTTCCCCTCCAGAACAGAGTGTACCGCAGAAACAACCACTCCTCTTTGAAGAATGGGCACCGGATCACTCACATTACCCCCTCCAGGGAAACAACGAGATAGTGCATCAGCCTTGGTATTCTTTGCCCCAGGACGATAGGTAATCACAAAGTTAAACCTGGTAAAAAATAGCGACCACCTAGCCTGTCTTTGGGTGAGACGCTTAGCTGATTCGAGGTACAGAAGATTTTTGTGGTCCGTAATCACAGTGACGGGGTGGACTGCCCCTCTAAAAAGTGATGCCACTCCTCAAACGCAAGTTTAATAGCTAACAGTTCCCTATTGCCAATATCGTAGTTCTTTTCTGCTGCAGATAGTTTTTTAGAAAAGAAAGCACAAGGACGCCATTTGCCAGGAGACGGACCCTGAGACAGTACAGCCCCCACTCCCACCTCTGATGCATCGATTTCAACAATAAAAGGCTGAGAGACATCAGGTTGGACTAGTACAGGTGCCGAGGTAAACCTCTCTTTTAGAGAGGAAAAAGCAACTTTAGCGGCGTCAGATCATTTAGAAAAATCAGTCCCCTTCCTAGTCATGTCAGTAAGGGGTTTTACAATAAGTGAATAATTTTTAATGAAGTTCCTATAGAAATTTGCGAAGCCCAAGAACCGTTGTAGTGCTTTGAGGTTCTCAGGAAGATCCCAATCCAAAATTGCCTGGACCTTCCTAGGATCCATACGGAAACCTGAAGCAGATAAAAAATAACCTAGGAATTGTATCTCCTGAACGGCGAAGACACATTTTTAAATTTTAGCATATAATTTATTCGTCCGTAGGACCTGCAGTACTTGTCTGACATGCACCTCATGTGTTCTCAGATCAGACAAATAAATTAAAATATCATCTAGGTATATTACCACAAACCTGCCGATTAGATGACTAAAAATGTCATTAACGAAATGTTGAAAGACGGCAGGAGCATTGGTCAGACCGAAAGGCATAACTAGATTTTCATAATGCCCCTCAGGGGTGTTAAAAGCTGTCTTCCACTCATCCCCCTCCTTAATACGAATCAGATTGTAGGCCCCCCTAAGATAAAGTTTGGAGAACCACCTAGCACCCGCAATCTGGTTAAACAGGTCAGGAATGAGAGGAAGAGGGTATGGGTCTCGGATGGTTATCCGATTTAATTCGCAAAAATCTAGGCAAGGACGCAGGCCCCCATCTTTCTTTTTAACAAAGAAAAACCCTGCAGCCACGGGTGAAGAAGAGGGTCTGATGTGTCCCTTAGCCAAACTCTCGGAGATATAATCTTTCATGGCTTGTCTCTCTGGACCTGAAAGATTATATAACCTGGTCTTGGGTAATTTTGCGCCGGGAATAAGGTTAACCGGGCAATCATAAGGACGATGAGGTGGTAACTTCTGACCACCCTTTTCAGAAAAAACGTCCTCAAAATCCGAAATAATTGTAGGCAGGGTAGTTATGGAGGCGACTAAGCAATTGCTATTTAAGCAATTTTCTCTGCACTGCTTACTCCACTCCAATATCTCCCTGGCCTGCCAATCCACCACTGGATTGTGCGTTACCAACCAGGGAAGACCCAGCACTACCAGAGTGGGAAGCCCCTCCAGAACATAACATGAAAGCATCTCGTTATGGTGGTCCCCTACCCGAAGGTGTAAATTATGAACAATGTGGGTGAGGTTTCTCTGAGACAGAGGAGCAGAATCAATAGCAAATATGAGAATAGGTCTCTGTAGCGTACAGAGAGACAAACCCATAGTGCGGGCAAAATGGGCATCTATCAAATTTACCCCTGCTCCACTGTCTAGAAAGAAAGAAATAGTCTCTGTCTTATCACCAAAAACAATAACCGCTGGCAACACAAATTGCGATGTACGTATGGAGGAAACGTATACCCCCCGGCTGACATCCTCCACACAGCCTGGGGTTAGTAGTTTTCCGACGGTCTTTTGTTTCTGAGGAAAGAAGGACAGACATTAATGAAATGACCCCTCTCCCCACAGAAAAAAACAAACCCCACGCCTACGGCGAGCCTCAGGAGGATGGACCTGACGAGTAGTTCCTCCTAGCTGCATAAGCTCGTCTAAGTCCGTACAGACTAACTGCTGCTTGGGAGGGGTTACCAATGGCTCCGGTTTTTTCAACCTGTCCCTAAGGCGTCTATCTATTCGGATAGAAAGGGACATAACCGCATCAAGGGAAAAGGGGGTCTCATATAATGCAAGCGCATCCTTAACCCTTTCGGATAACCCAGAGCAGAACTGACTCCTCCTATTCCTCTACCGGCCGCTCTCCTTGTAGGAGTCTCCGTAATCTTGATTCAGCCAGTGCGACTCGGCCAGGGTCGTCATATATGAGACCCAAGGCCCCGAAAAACTCATCCACTGACCGAAGCGCCTGGGAATCAGTAGGTAAAGAGAACGCCCAGGACTGCGGGTCCCCCTGCAGCAGGGAAATAACAACCCCCACCCGCTGTTCTTCATTACCAGAGGAGTAAGGGCGCAGTTTAAAGTATAATTTACAGGCCTCACGGAATGTCAAAAACTTGTCCCTTCCCCCAGAAAATCTGTCAGGGAGATTTTTTTTTTTTTTACCTACACAAAAATAAGGGTCAGATATAATGTAATGACCGGCGTCACGCACAGGGAGGGAAAAGGGAAAGCCCTGCCCAAGGGAGAGGGTAAGGTGGTGACCCCTGACTCACCTTGCAGCTGGCACCTGACTGCCCTGACGTCCCTAGACGGGTTCCTCACCCGTGCGGCGATCACGTGCCTAAACTCTGGCTTTCCCTGATATGAGCCCTAGATAGTGAACGGGCCGGTGGGATCGCTAGTCCGCACCACTGAACTAAGAGGGAAACACCAGGGAGAGGACAGACAACACAGACAAACACATAGACCCAGGTGGGCGACCACAGCAGTCCACAAAGGTCCAACAGGGATCCGGAGGGTAGCGTTCTGGATCAACAACCAGAGAACGCAGTAACACAGCTCCAGAGGGTCAGAATAGAGTTCCAGGCAGGAAGCTCTATATCTGGCAACCAGAGAAGTGTGAGAGGGGAATATAAGGAGGTTTGGGAGTGCTGGACAAGGAACAGCTGAGAAGAAGGAGCTACGGATCCCTGAGTGAGCCAAAAGGGTTTGCAAAGAAAACCCAGAAAGCTACAATAAGGAAACAGCCCTATCTTACATAGAGCGCGCAGCCAACCGCTGAGACCTCCTGACCCCGGGTACAACGGAGTCAGGCGTGGCTCTTGACACCCTCGTGACAGCGGTAAACAGTGAGAAGGCTACGGCGCTTCTGGAGCGCCGCTGCCTTCTCAAACAGCTGATTGGCGGGGGTCCCGGGTGTCGGACCCCCACCAATCAGATGCTGATGATCTATCCAGAGGATAGATCATCAGTTTAAACAACATGCAGAACCCCTTTAAGAACTGTGCAGGTAATCACTACAATTCTATATTCTGTACACTATGATTTTGATACACTTGGTATCAGTATACATTGCATCTCTAGCATTATATTCATTATGTGCAAAACAAACACCAACCCCAGTATTATGCAGAGATTATTATAATATTATATTCTTTAAACTGTGCCATTACATGTTACAATTGTACATACTACAATTCAGACGCATCGGGTGTCAGTATATACATTTTTTGCATGACATTTATCATACTGTGTAATAAACGATGTATCTAATCCTACCATGTGTCATACTGTCTGATTAGCTGTGTATCTAACCCTGTCATCTGTGATACTGTCAGATGAGCTGTAAATCTAATCCTATCATGTGTGATACTGTCTGCTGAGCCATGTATCTAATTCTGTCACCTGTGATACTGTCTTCTGAGCTGTGTATCTAATCCTGTCATGTGTGATACTACTGTCTGCTGAGCCGTGTATTTAATCCTATCATGTGTGATACTGTCTTCTGAGCTGTGTATCTAATCCTGTCATGTGGGATACTGTCTGCTGAGCCGTGTTTTTAATCTTATCATCTGTGACACTGCCTGCGAAGCTGTGTATCTAATCCTGTTCATACCACTGGCGGATCTGGGGGGGGGGGGGGCGCTATTGCCCCTTTCCCCCCCCCCTCGAGAATATAGTGAGAGTCAGGGCGAAGAGCGGATCGGGGGAGATGAGGGCTTCCATTGCGAAAGCGCTTATCTCCATAGTCATCTGTATCGCCGTCCTCAGGACAGCGATACAGATGGCTGTGCTGTGGCAGGGCAGGGGAGGGAGAGGAGTCTCCCTTCCTTGTTCCTCTGATAGGCTGCCGGAACAAGGCCCGCAGCCTATCACAGGCAGGTGCAGGCGGCGCAATGACGTCATCGTGCCGCCTGAGCCGTACAGCGTGGGACACAGGCCGGAAGAGGCCTGCATCGCATCGCTGCCATGGAGGTAAGTATA
Organism: Bufo bufo; assembly: GCF_905171765.1. Taxonomy (NCBI): domain Eukaryota; kingdom Metazoa; phylum Chordata; class Amphibia; order Anura; family Bufonidae; genus Bufo; species Bufo bufo. The sequence goes on along the minus strand of NC_053391.1, from coordinate 569,738,062 downwards.
AATGTTTTTTATTTTTATACGGGACAATACTTGTGGCACATGATTTGGGGGGGGGGGGGAATGGAGAGGCACTTGTTACTGGCAAAGAATTGGGGGGGCATGGAGAGGCACTTTTTACTGGCACATGATTGGGGGGGCATGGAGAGGCATTTGTTACTGGTACATGATTGGGGGGGCATCTATGGGGGCACCTCTTACTGGCACATTATTGGGGGCATCTATGGGGGCACTTTTTAGTGGCACATTATTGTGGGGCATCTATGGGGGCACTTCTTACTGGCACATTATTGGGGGGCACTGTGGGACATCTACTGAGGCCACATAGAAGGGGTATTTTATATGGGGGAAGGGGGAGAGGAACACTATGGGGGCTTCTACTGAGGCCACAAAGAAGGGGTATTTTATATGGGGGGCTCTGTGTGGTACTAGTATTATCAGGGGGGTTATCAGTTTCTACAGTATAATATTGCGGAGCACAGTGGCACAGTATTGAGGGTAGTAGGACGATTTGTCCAGAAGATGGGTGAATGATGGAAAAGTAGTAAACTAAGATTTTTTTTTTCAAACTGCAGAGACAATAAAATGGCTAAAAAATGATGGTCTGGTCTGAAGGTCTGAAAAGAGAAGATGAGGAAAGAGAACATCTACATCAAAGGAGATGTCACTGGATGTAAGAGGTATGTCGGCTGTATAGCAAGTTCAGCAAAATGCGGTGTGGGGGGAGGGGGGAATTAGAGAATTGGGCCATATTCATTGAGGCTTGGGCCCCGAGTCGTTTTTGACCCTAGCAACTCCCCTGACCTCCACCCATTCCACTACGCCCCGCCCACGGACGCCGTGACTGGCATCTCAACAGCAGCAGCAGAAAGTGACATCATGTTCTAGGTGGTTGATAGACCAGCAGGCTTTGCGGCTACTTCCTGCCAAGCTAAACCTGTCTGCAAAGATGGGGCATGATGAGAAGGTCAAAATAGCATATCTATGTGATGTCATCTTGTGCTGGGAAGGCTTTTACTGGAAATGTAGTGGTAGATTAAAAGGAAAATATTACTGATAGCAGCCAAAGGCTGTGTATGATACTGCCGGCTGAACCACTGTATCTGAGCTTATCATGTGTAATACTGCCTGCTGAACCACATATCTAAGCTTACCATGTGTAAGGGCTCATGCACATGGCCGTGCCTGTATTGTGGCCCGCAATAACAGCGGGTCCGCAATATACGGGCACTGGACGTGTGCCCACTGTATGATGGATGCAGAGGAAGTGCCCCTCCCAAGACCAGGCTCTGGATCTGCCACTGGTTGATACTGTCTGCAGAGCTGTGTACCTAACTATGTTGATATGTCTGCAGAGCTTTGTATCTAATCCTATCCTGTGTGATACAGTCTGTGGAACCGTGTATCTCATCCTGTGTTATGTTGCCGTCCGGCTTCAGTTGGTTTCTTGCACATGTGTAGTGACAGATGGCAGACGCCACTAGACTTGGATCCTACACAAGTGAGGACTGTACAGATTTTCACACATGGCCCCACCAGCCCCACAACTCCCATTTCTCCTACTTTATCTTTCTTCATTCCTTTTGACCATTCAGCCAGCCCACCATCCTCCTCAGGAGCAAGAGATGAAAACTCTATGACCCCCCTCTCCCGCCCCCCAATAGTTTTTCCTTAGCATACAGTCAGCCTTTTTCAAACAAGGTCAGTGAGAGAAAATACATATCAAAGAACATCTGCTGTGAAGACCCCCAACTGTTTTCCAAACAATCAGACATGCAGGTGGATGGGTTACTGAGGTAATTGTGGTACACTCGACACCCAGTGGTTGTGATGTGAATTACAGCCTCCCCAGAGGTTGGATATCTCGTTAGATTCTCCTGTTAAAGTGTCATCATAATTTGCATGCCTTAACTAAACTTTAGATCAGTTAAGAGTGAACACCACTGTATACAGCATGAGGCTCAAAACCGCTCAATATACTGTAGATACAGTTTAATTTGCATAGTCCTTGACGGATAAGTATGTATAGTGTGAAACTACATGTCCCAGCATGTCCTGAATAGGTGTAAAGATACAGGATGCTAAGAGTGGTAATTTCACAAAAGAGAACGCTAGCACCTATCATCATGCTGTAGACCATACAAGTGACCACAGCACTGATCTGTGGTGGAATACAGGGGCATAGCTAAAGGCTCATGGGCCCTGGTGCAAGAGTTAAAGAGCTTCGGTCACCCCCAAAACACTTTTTTTTTGGGCTTGTTAAAATCCTTATTTAACGACTATTCCTCTTACCTTTGTCTGTGGCTTCTTTTCCTTAAAAATCGATCTTTTAAAATATGCAAATCACTTCACTACCAGCAAGTAGGGCGTCTACTTGCTGGTAGCCGCCGCAAAAAACCGCCCCCTCCTCCAGTTGATCTCCTCCTCCTCCGGCTGGCCCTGTCAGCATTTCAAATCCCGCGCCTGTCTTCATTCGGTGCAGGCGCTCTGAGAGGAGGACACTCGCCTCCTCAGCACTCCCTCAGTGCGCCTGCGCCGATGACGTCTTCTCTTTCGGTGATGTCATCGGCGCAGGCGCACTGAGGGAGTGCTGAGGAGGCTCCCTCAGCCTCTTAGGCCCTGTAGTGACTGCTACCTCTGCACCCCTATAGCTACGCCCCTGGTGGAATAAACATTTACATTTAGTGACTTACAGGTAATGTCTCCTCCAGAGTTCTTCTCTTTCCTTATCTTTCCATCTGGTTCAGACACTCTAATGACTTCTCCCAGCCACGACTGTTCTCTGCAGATCTTGCCACCCAGATGTCTTCAGCTTCTCGCTTGAACAACACACCCGGCATCCTATATACTAACACAAACTCGTATTAATGCCACATACTGTGCTGTGAATATAATAGCAGCATACACTGTGCTCCTAAATACAGTCATGTCACATACTATGCCCTCTGAAAATAATGTACCACATGCACAGTGATCCTACTGGTAGTGCCTTCATATATACAGGTCCTTCTCAAAAAATTTGCATATTGTGATAAAGTTCATTATTTTCTGTAATGTACTGATAAACATTAGACTTTCATATATTTTAGATTCATTACACACAACTGAAGTAGTTCAAGCCTTTTCTTGTTTTAATATTGATGATTTTGGCATACAGCTCATGAAAACCCAAAATTCCTATCTAAAAAAATTAGCATATAATTAATAGGTTCTCTAAACGAGCTATTAACCTAATCATCTGAATCAACTAATTAACTCTAAACACCTGCAATAGATTCCTGAGGCTTTTAAAAACTCCCAGCCTGGTTCATTACTCAAAACCGCAATCATGGGTAAGACTGCCGACCTGACTGCTGTCCAGAAGGCCATCATTGACACCCTCAAGCAAGAGGGTAAGACACAGAAAGAAATTTCTGAACAAATAGGCTGTTCCCAGAGTGCTGTATCAGGGCACCTCAGTGGGAAGTCTGTGGGAAGGAAAAAGTGTGGCAGAAAACGCTGCACAACGAGAAGAGGTGACCGGACCCGGAGGAAGATTGTGGAGAAGGACCGATTCCAGACCTTGGGGGACCTGCGGAAGCAGTGGACTAAGTCTGGAGTAGAAACATCCAGAGCCACCGTGTACAGGTGTGTGCAGGAAATGGGCTACAGGTGCCGCATTCCCCAGGTCAAGCCACTTTTGAACCAGAAACAGCGGCAGAAGCGCCTGACCTGGGCTACAGAGAAGCAGCACTGGACTGTTGCTTAGTGGTCCAAAGTACTTTTTTCGGATGAAAGCAAATTTTGCATGTCATTCAGAAATCAAGGTGCCAGAGTCTGGAGGAAGACTGGGGAGAGGGAAATGCCAAAATGCCTAAAGTCCAGTGTCAAGTACCCACAGTCAGTGATGGTCTGGGGTGCCATGTCAGCTGCTGGTGTTGGTCCACTGTGTTTTATCAAGGGCAGGGTCAATGCAGCTATGGAGATGAAGATTTCATTTTTCAGCACGACCTGGCACCTGCTCACAGTGCCAAAACCACTGGTAAATGGTTTACTGACCATGGTATTACTGTGCTCAATTGGCCTGCCAACTCTCCTGACCTGAACCCCATAGAGAATCTGTGGGATATTGGAAAGAGAAAGTTGAGAGACGCAAGACCCAACACTCTGGATGAGCTTAAGGCCGCTATTGAAGCATCCTGGGCCTCCATAACACCTCAGCAGTGCCACAGGCTGATTGCCTCCATGCCACGCCGCATTGAAGCAGTCATTTCTGCAAAAGGATTCCCGACCAAGTATTGAGTGCATAACTGAACTTAATTATTTGAAGGTTGACTTTTTTTGTATTAAAAACACTTTTCGTTTATTGGTCGGATGAAATATGCTAATTTTTTGAGATAGGAATTTTGGGTTTTCATGAGCTGTATGCCGAAATCATCAATATTAAAACAAGAAAAGGCTTGAACTACTTCAGTTGTGTGTAATGAATCTAAAATATATGAAAATCTAATGTTTATCAGTACATTACAGAAAATAATGAACTTTATCACAATATGCTAATTTTTTGAGAAGGACCTGTATAGTGCCTCACACTCTGTGCCCCATGTGTATATAGCCTCATGTTCTGTGCATATACTATATATATAGTGCCACACGTGTTGTGCCCACTGTATATAGTGCAAGGTTTTATGCCCCCATATATATAGCGCCGGGATCTGTAACTCATACAGTACTTATGCCCCCTTAACGCCCCCACAGTAGTAATGACACCATATTGCCTCCACATACTAGTTATAACATAAGTCCATCATGTGTTCAACCAAGGGACAGGTGATGTGAATTTTAGAAAAAGTAGAGTGAGAGCCAGATTTCTACACATTTTCATAAGCATTGATGTAATTTAATTTTAAGACTTTATCTAAGCTCTTTTTTAAATTGCCCGCTGTTCTTGCTGTGACTACTTCCTGAGGTAGACTATATCACAGATTCACAGTTCTTACAGTAAAGAAGCCTTTACTCCTCTGGAGACTGAACTTGCCCGTGGTTCTTGTGGAAATTTTACATGAAACATCTTTTAACCATATTTTTTGTATGGCCCATTTACACTACGTGCAGAATTATTAGGCAAATGAGTATTTTGACCACATCATCCTCTTTATGCATGTTGTCTTACTCCAAGCTGTATAGGCTCGAAAGTCTACTACCAATTAAGCATATTAGGTGATGTGCATCTCTGTAATGAGAAGGGGTGTGGTCTAATGATATCAACACCCTATATTAGGTGTGCATAATTATTAGGCAACTTCCTTTCCTTTGGCAAAATGGGTCAAAAGAAGGACTTGACAGGCTCAGAAAAGTCAAAAATAGTGAGATATCTTGCAGAGGGATGCAACACTCTTAAAATTGCAAAGCTTCTGAAGCGTGATCATCGAACAATCAAGCGTTTCATTCAAAATAGTCAACAGGGTCGCAAGAAGCGTGTGGAAAAACCAAGGCGCAAAATAACTGCCCATGAACTGAGAAAAGTCAAGCGTGCAGCTGCCAAGATGCCACTTGCCACCAGTTTGGCCATATTTCAGAGCTGCAACATCACTGGAGTGCCCAAAAGCACAAGGTGTGCAATACTCACAGACATGGCCAAGGTAAGAAAGGCTGAAAGACGACCACCACTGAACAAGACACACAAGCTGAAATGTCAAGACTGGGCCAAGAAATATCTCAAGACTGATTTTTCTAAGGTTTTATGGACTGATGAAATGAGAGTGAGTCTTGATGGGCCAGATGGATGGGCCCGTGGCTGGATTGGTAAAGGGCAGAGAGCTCCAGTCCGACTCAGACGCCAGCAAGGTGGAGGTGGAGTACTGGTTTGGGCTGGTATCATCAAAGATCAGCTTGTGGGGCCTTTTCGGGTTGAGGATGGAGTCAAGCTCAACTCCCAGTCCTACTGCCAGTTTCTGGAAGACACCTTCTTCAAGCAGTGGTACAGGAAGAAGTCTGCATCCTTCAAGAAAAACATGATTTTCATGCAGGACAATGCTCCATCACACGCGTCCAAGTACTCCACAGCGTGGCTGGCAAGAAAGGGTATAAAAGAAGAAAATCTAATGACATGGCCTCCTTGTTCACCTGATCTGAACCCCATTGAGAACCTGTGGTCCATCATCAAATGTGAGATTTACAAGGAGGGAAAACAGTACAACTCTCTGAACAGTGTCTGGGAGGCTGTGGTTGCTGCTGCACGCAATGTTGATGGTGAACAGATCAAAACACTGACAGAATCCATGGATGGCAGGCTTTTGAGTGTCCTTGCAAAGAAAGGTGGCTATATTGGTCACTGATTTGTTTTTGTTTTGTTTTTGAATGTCAGAAATGTATATTTGTGAATGTTGAGATGTTATATTGGTTTCACTGGTAAAAATAAATAATTGAAATGGGTATATATTAGTTTTTTGTTAAGTTGCCTAATAATTATGCACAGTAATAGTCACCTGCACACACAGATATCCCCATAAAATAGCTAAAACTAAAAACAAACTAAAAACTACTTCCAAAAATATTCATGTCACGGCTGAGGATGGGGGAAATCCTCAGCCGTGTGCAGCCAGGTGATGGTATGGCTGCTTGACCCAGGAGAACAGGATAGGGAGCAGGTCACCTCCTAACAGCGTCGCTACCCTGACCCTAACTCCTAACTGCATGGGCCGACCTTAAAGGTAGGCGGACCCATGCGCAGGAACCTCGGAACGCTAACTCACCCTCCATCCGGTCCCTGCGCTAGGAGTCAGGGTAAGACGACCTACTCCTCCTAGGCACGGAGGAGCAGGAGTCTCAACGGCCAAGCTGTTGGGAAAAAGGGGAAACATAAACAGACTAACGGAAATGGCAGGTGAACTCAGTAGCTCAACCAACCTGCCACAGCCTTGCTGACTGGATCCCTAACACAGAGAATCCAGAACCATTAGCTGCACAAACCAACATAGGAAAATCCCAACAGACCATCACCCAGACATGACACATACAGGTAAGCATAAACTTAATAAGACATAAAACCTGAACTTAAACCTATGACCACAGTGGTGGCTCTCACAGAGGAATGGAAGAGAGAGGGTTTATATAGGCCAAAGTGGCCACACCCAAAGGTAAGACACACCCAGTGACATAACACACACACTGGGAAGGAAGTTAACCCTTCCAATGCCACAGAAGGGAAAACACACATACATAAAGGGAAAGTGCACACAATAACATACCACACGGTGCACACAACACACACACCTAACAAAAGGTTGCTAGGAGTGACCGCATGCCAGGGCAGCAAGCTACCTAGCGACGCTCAGGCTGCTCTGCTGCTAAAAACAACACTGGTTGCCCGCGGCAACCACAAGTGAGGCCACAGACAAGCGGCCCTCATCCGTGGTTGAACGCCCATACAAAACCGCAGGCAACCGCATGCGGTAAAGGAGTCACGGTCATGGGCATGGCCGTGACAATTCAGCTTTGATATTAATGAGTTTTTTGGGTTCATTGAGAACATGGTTGTTGTTCAATAATAAAATTAATCCTCAAAAATACAACTTGCCTAATAATTCTGCACTCCCTGTATATATTTGTATTGGCTAATTCTTTTAACCTTTTTTCATAACTAAGACCCTCCATGGCCCTTATCAGTTTAGTCGCTCTTCTTTGTACTTTTTTGAACTGCAGTGCATCCTTTCCATGGACTGGTGCCCAGAACTGAACTGCATATTCCAGATGAGGCCACACCAAAGCTTTGTAAAGTGGTAGTATTACCTCCCTGTCCCGCGAGTCCATGCCTTGTTCAATACATGCCCATAAGACGCACCTAGGTTTTTGAGGAGGAACATAAGAAAAAAAATATTTTGAACCAAAAGGTGTGCTTTTGGTGGGTTTTGAACTAATGGCGGTCTGTGGATGACACTATTATGGGGGATCTGTTGAGGACACTGTTATGGGGGATCTGTGGGTGACACGGTTATGGGGGATCTGTGGGTGACACTGTTATGGGGGATCTCTGGGTGACACTGTTATGGGGGATCTGTGGGTGACACTGTTATGGGGGATCTCTTGATGGCTCTTATTGGGGTCTCTGGATGGCACTGTTATGGGGATCTGAGGATGACACTGTTATGAGGGGGGATCTGTGGATAACACATATATAGCATCTTATGCTATGTGTCATCCACAGATCCCCTCCATAACAGTGTCCCTGTAGTGTGAATGACCCCCAATACAGGGGGTGGGGGTCGCATCTGGTTTTATAATGACAGCGGGGACCGTGCAGTGACAGTATTCTACTACACGGGCCCGCTCTCTGTATATAATCTTATTTATAATTGTAGGCATTGTTAATATATAAAAATTGAGGGTAATCAGTGCCTGTATTACTTACAAGCGCTCAGTAGCAGAGAGGAGGGAGGAGGTAGGCCGGGAGGACGGGCGCTGGCAGCGTGAGTCACCACATCATGCGCCCACGCCGCCTGCTTCATTCATAAAGTGGGCGGCGCAGGCGCGTGACGTAGTGACTCACGCTGCCAGCGCCGTCCTCCCGGCCTGCCTCCTCCCTCCTCTATGCTACTAAGCGCTTGTAAGTAATACAGGCACTGATTACCCTGATTTTTATATATTAACAATGCCAACAATTATAGATAAGATTATATACAGTGAGCGGGGCCCGTGTAGTAGAATACAGTCACTGCACGGGCCCCGCTGTCATTATAAAACCAGATGCCGGCCCCCAGCCCCTCCTCCCTCTCAGCTGATACACCCGCCGCGCGGCATCGCGGCGCGGTGTATCATTGAAAATTCTGCAAAATGCAGCATTCGCCGTACAAGACCCACTGCTATTTTTTACCCACTTTTGAGGGGGATAAAGTGCGTCTTATAGGGCGAAAAATACGGTATGCTGTTAGTTAATCTATAATCTACAAAGATACCCAAATCCTTCTCTTCCAGTGTTACATAACCTAGGACATATGAAGCACAGAGATTATTACTACCAAGATGCATAACTTTACATTTATCCACATTGAACCTCATTTGCCAAGTTGATGGCCAAACACTCAGAGTGTCCAAGTCAGCTTGTAGTTTACGGACATCTTCCATAGACTGCACAGTACTACATAGCTTAGTGTCATCTGCAAAAATAGAAATGGTGCTATTAATCCTGTCCTCGATCATTATTAATTAAATTAAATAATAGGGACCCAGCACTGAACGTTGGGATATACCATTTATAACCCGGGACCATTCTGAATAGGAATCTTTGAACACAACTCTCTGGACAATGTCCTTCAGCCAGTTTTCAATCCCATTACAAACTATACTTTCTAAGCCTATACACCTTTTTATACCTATTAAATGTCAATGAGGGACAATATCAATTGCCTTTGCAAAATCCAAGAACACTACATCCACAGCCGCCCCTCTGTCCAGGCTACTACTCACCTACTCATAAAAACAAATCAGGTTAGTCTGACAACTTCTGCCCTTGGTAAACCCATGCTGGTTATCACTTATGATATTATTTACAGTCACATACTCCTGTATATAGTCCCTTAGGAGTCCTTCAAACATGTTTCCTAGAACAGAAATTAAACTAATTGGTCTATAATTACCTGTGGAAGACCTAGAGCCCTTTTTGAATATGGGCACCACATTTGCCTTGCGCCAATCCACTTGGCACTGTACTGGTGCCTAGAGAATCTCCAAAAATTATAAACAAGGGCACAGCAATGACTGAACTGAGCTCTTTAAGAACTCTTGGGTGTAATTCATCTGGACATGGAGCCTTGTTCTCATTTACCTTATTTAAAGGGAATGTGTCATCAGAAAATGACCTCTTGTTTAAATCACTTTTTTATGTTTAACATGTTTTTAAATAATTTTTTATGACGTTTTTAATATTACATGTATTCTATATATTTAAACAAAATAGATAAAATCCTGCAGTTTTTGCCACTATGTCTAATTGGTTTATACATATCACTTTATTGCAGTTAAGGCTACTTTCACACCTGTGTTCGGGTGTCCGCTCGTGAGCTCCGTTTGAAGGGGCTCACAAGCGGCCCCGAACGCATCCGTCCAGCCCTAATGCATTCTGAGTGGATGCGGATCCGCTCAGAATGCATCAGTCTGGCAGCGTTCAGCCTCCGCTCCGCTCAGCTTGCAGCGTTCGGGTGTCCGCCTGGCCGTGCGGAGGCAAGCGGATCCGTCCAGACTTACAATGTAAGTCAATGGGGACGGATCCGTTTGAAGATGACACAATATGGCTCAATCTTCAAACGGATCCGTCCCCCATTGACTTTCAATGTAAAGTCTGGACGGATCCGTTCAGGCTACTTTCACACTTAGATTTTTTTCTAAGTTATAATGCAGACGGATCCGTTCTGAACGGATACAAACGTCTGCATTATAGGAGTGGATCCCTCTGAGCAGACATCAGACGGACCCGCTCTGAACGGTAGTGTGAAAGTAGCCTAACTCATACTAATTCTGCCTGTAATAATAAGGAGATATCACCTCTGTGTATAGATAAGACAGGATCCTCCATTCACAATAAGTGATTGTCAAATCTTATCTATTCTTACCTTGTACAATGTTCTCTGCACAGGTCACAGAGCATGCTAGAAAACTCTAACATAAAAGTAAAAAGGGTCCCCTCCTGACCATTGTGTCTATGTACCATGGGCTGCCATAAAGCAATTTTATTAAAAACTTCACATACGGGCCATTTGCCCCCTTCCTGACCAGGCCAAATTTTGCAAATCTGACATATCTCACTTTATGTGGTAATAACTTTTACTTATCCAAGCCATTCAGAGAATGTTTTCTCGTGACACATTGTACTTCATGATAGTCATAAATTTGAGTCAATATATTTCACCTTTATTTATGAAAAAATCCCAAATTTACCCAAAATTTTGAAAAATTCGCAATTTTCAAAATTTCAATTTCTCTGCTTTTAAAACAGAAAGTGATACCTTATAAAATATTTATTACTTAACATTCCCCATATGTCTACTTTATGTTGTCATCATTTTGGAAATGTCATTTAATTTTTTTAGGACGTTAGAAGGCTTAGAATTTTAGAAGCAATTCTTAAAATTTTAAAGAAAATTGCCAAAACCCACTTTTTAAGGAACAGTTCAGGTCTGAAGTCACTTTGTGGGGCTTACATAGTTGATACCCCCATAAATTACCCCATTGTAGAAACTACACCCCTCAAGTTACTTAAAACAGATTTTACAAACATTTTTAACCCTTTAGGCGTTCCACCAGAATTAAAGGAAAATGGAGATCAAATTTTTAAATTTCACTTTTTTGGCAGATTTTCCAGTTTAATCCAATTTTTTCTTTAACACATCGAGGGTTAACAGCCAAACAAAACTCAATATTTATTATACTGATTCTATGGTTTACAGAAACACCCCACATGTGGTCATAAACTGCTGTATGGGCACACGGCAGGGCGCAGAAGAAAAGGAGCGCTACATGGTTTTTGGAAGGCAGATTTTGCTGAACTGGTTTTTAGATGCCATGTCCCATTTGAAGCCCCCCTGATGCACCCTTACAGTAGAAACTCCCAAAAAGTGACCCCATTTTGGAAACTAGGGGATAAGGTGTCAGTTTTATTGGTACTATTTTTGGGTACATATGATTTTTTTGATCATTCATTATAACACTTTATGGGGCAAGGTGACCAAAAAATTGGTTGTTTTAGCACAGTTTTTATTTATTTATTTATTTTTACAGCGTTCACCTGAGGGGTTAGGTCATGTGACATTTTTATAGAGCAGATCGTTACGGACGTGGCGATACCCAATATGTATACTTTTTCTTATTTAGTAAAGTTTTACACAATAATAGTATTTTTGAAACAAAAAAATTATGTTTTAATGTGTCCATGTTCTGAGAGCTATAGTTTTAATATTTTTTTGGAGATTTCCTTATGTAGGGGCTCTTTTTTGTGGGATGAGGTGGCGGTTTTATTAGTACAATTTTATGGGACATACGCCTTTTTGATCACTTGGTGTTGCACCTTTTGTGATGTAAGGTGACAAAAATTGCTTTTTTTTACACCGTTTTTTTTGTTCACCCGAAGTGTTAGGTCATGTGATATTTTTATAGAGCTGGTTGTTACGGATGCGGCGATACCTAATATGTATACTTTTTTTATTTATTTCGCTTTCACACAATAATAACATTTTTGAAACAAAAAAATGATGTTTTAATGTGTCCATGTTCTGAGAGCTATAGTTTTTTTTATTTTTTGAGCGATTTTCTTATGTAGGGGGTCATTTTTTGCGGAATGAGGTGACGGTTTTATTGGTACCATCTTGTGGGACATACCTTTTTAATCACTTTTTGTGATGTAAGGTGACAAAAATTGCTTTTTTTTACACAGTTTTTATTTTTTATGGTATTTATCGGACTGGGTGGATCATGTGATATATTTATAGAGCCGACCATCACGGACGTGGCAATATCAAATATGTCTATTTTATTTTATTTTTTCTATTTTTACCATTTTTTTTAATTCCTTACTTGGGGATTTTTTTTTACATGTGAAACCTTTTTTTTATTTTTTTATTTTAACACTTTATTTTAATTTTTTTTATTTTACACTTTGCGTCCCCCATAAGGTCATACAAGGCCTCTGGGGGACATTTAACTTCACATATTTTTTTTTTTCACTATTGATTTCTCCTGTAACTGGGGCTGACATAGTAGCCCCAGTTACAGGGGAAATACACCCCCCAGAGAGGCTGTACAGTGGTATACTGCGCTGTACAGCCTCAATGCAGGGCTGATCGAGGTCTGTGAAAGATCCGACAGCTCCTGCACTCTCCCGGCCTCGGCGGTCACATGACCGCCGGGCCGGAACAGGAAGCGCATAGTGCTTCCTGCACTGTATAAACAGCGCTCAGTGAGCACTGTGTATATAGCGATCTAAAAGGCAGGGACACCTGGGAACTGTCCCTGTCTTCTCTAATTAGCGATTAGCGTGCAGCTGCAATATCTGAATGGACGTTCAGAAACGTCCATTCAGAGATAGAGAACCACCTCCCGGACGTTTATAGTCAACGTGCGGACGGGAGGTGGTTAATGCGGACGGGAGGTGGCCGCCTCCATAATCATGTTCAGGAAATAGAATAACCAAATCTACAATCAGAAAATAAAGACAGATTAGCAAAAAAGGATATGTGCTACTATTTGGTTTTAACTGGCAGATAAAATGTTGGTAGCACATTTCCCTTAACTTAGCTTGGACCATATCTGCAGTTAGCCAACTGAGTATATTACTGGATGTACTAACAGCCCTGGCACCACCAATATCAGCTCCTTTCTCTCCTTTTGTATATACAGAGCAAAAAAAATTTTTTTGTAAATCTGCCTTTTCTTTATCTCAGTGACCATACTCCCATTACCATTATTTAGGGGAGCTACCTGCTCTGACCTTGGTTTTTTAGCATTTATATACTTAAAGATTGTTGGTGGATTTGTTTTGTTCTCTTTCTCAACCTGCTATTCATTTAGTATTTTGGCAAATTTGATCTTTTTTTTTTACAGATTTTATTAAGCTCTTTGTAAATGCCCTTTTTGTAATGTATTGCTCTTTTTACAGTAGCTGTAAGCCATGTGGGGTTTATCCGTTTATACTTGTTACCTAAAGGAATACATTTTGCAGTGTAGTTACCCAATGTGGTTTAAAGCTCTACCATTGGGAAAATGGCCTTTTTAAAATTCAGTGTTTTTGGTCTCCCTGCCAGAGTTTGCTTTTTATAGTTCAGGGGAAATATAATTATTGTGGTCACTCTTACCAAGTGTTTCACAAACTGTAACATTTCAAACAAGGTCTGTATCATAGTGGGAGCTTATACAAACTGGTCCAAGAAACACAATGTAGCAATGTTGTCTCCCTAACTGCATGGCTACTAATTTTGCTATCAGTCTGGCTATTTTTTTTCGGGACGCAGTTTCTTTTGTTAATGTGCGTTCCGCTGATAGCATTACTTTTGACTACATCTCATTAATTTTTCCATATGGTAAAAGCTTTGGTATCTTCTGTAAAACCTAAAAAGGTTTGTAGGGATTAGTATAGACTTCTACAAACAGCTGCACGATTTTGTCTTTTTGGACCAATATGGAGTTCAGATCTACACTGAAATCTAACAGATCATCTAGGCAGATTATAAAAGTTATTCCTATCATTCATAGAAGAGATATTAAAACCTTGATTACACAAGTTAAGGTGTAGGGGCATTGGAGATGCCAAACACCATTACATTCCAGTGAAAAATCTCTTTCTTCCATTTGAATTATAATAATAGGGGTCATTTATAAAGACCTAAAACAGGCGTAGGAAATGATAAATGAGATGGGCCTGGTGGCCTGCCCCCTTCCCTGCCCACACCACGCCCCCTTTTCTATATGTGGCATGAGTGGGGAAAATTCGCTGCAGTGAAAATAACCTTTGCGCCGCAATCTAAGACAGATATACGCCGGAAAACTGGCGTATATCAGTTAGTAAATGACCCCCATAATCTTTACTTACTGTATATAGCACCAACATATTTATTCCATAGCATAGCTTTTACAATCAAAGGGTTCAAAAATGAAAATGAGAGATGAGGGCCCTGCTCGTAAGAGCTTACAATTTATGAGGAGATTGGGTGGCCATCTTAACAAAAATAAGGCAGTACATATAAAGCTGCATGAGCCAGCTACCAGACAATATCTGTAGTGCTCCTGAGTGCATGTGGTGTGTTGAATAATGTGTGATGAAGAAACAAGTTCAGAAGAATGATGTTAAACAGTTCGGGGGTAAATGGGGAAGAGTTAGATATGATAGGCCACCCTAAAAAGATGTGTTATTATTGAGTGCCTAAAACTGTGGACATTGTGCATTAACCTAACTGCTTGGGGTAAGGCATTCCACAAAACTGGTGCAGCTTGAGAGAAGTCTTGGAGACGGGAGTAAGAGTTTCGGATTATGGTGGATGTTGTTGGTAGATCATTTGCAAAGTGTAGAGCACGGGTAGAGTGGTAGACATGAAATGAGGGAGGAGATCTAGGGGGATGCAGCTCTGTGGAGAGCTTTGTTAGTGAGAATAAGCAGTTTAAATTGAATTCTGTACTGTATTGGCAACCAGTGTTAAACAGATAGATGAGCTTGGCTGCTGCATTCAGCATAGATTGGAGAGTTTAGTGAGGAAGAGGCCAATTAATGATGAGTTACAGTAATCTAGACGCGAATGGATCAGGGCAACAATGAGAGTTTTTGTTGTTTCCACAGTTAAGGCTGTATTACACCAGCAGATAATTGTACAGACCATTGCTAACAAGCATTCATAGGAACGCTCATTAGCAATGATCTACTTGTATAATACAGCTGCCAATTACCTAACAAACAAGCAAACACTACTTCATCAGGCAATTTAAATTCTTAAGCATGCTTAAAAATCATATTTTGCCGGTGGCAAATCATGCTAGTCTGCTGCCGGCAAATAATGATTTTGTATGGGGACGAGTGATGGCATTAGCGATTGCTCCTCCCCATACGGTGGAGGAGATAGCTGCATGTAATAGCAGTGGTCCCAACAATTGCCAGCCGCATCTGATGGTCTAATACCAGCATAAGAAAGGGGAAGAATCTAGAGATGTTTTTGAAGTGGAGACAGAATGATATTAAATATAGAAGAGAATGAAAGATCAGTGTCAAATATAAGACCAAGACAGAGGGCGAGATGGTAGTCCCAAACACTGAGATGGAGATATCGGGTTTAGGTGGTTAGTAGATGGAGAAACAAAACAAATAGTTGTTTTTGAAAGATTCCATTTCAGACAGAGAGAGGGCATGATGTTAAAGAGAGCATACAGTCAATGGTGTTCTGTACTACAGAAGGGGTGATGTCACAAAATGACATGTGCATAGTATAGTGGGGTGTCATCAACATAGAGGTGGTACTGAAAGTTAAATGTACCGATTGTCCATCCAATAAGGACTGTGTAAAGAGGAGAGGACCAGGATGTAATTTTCACCAATATAAAAGCATTGCCCCACGGAAGATTGTAAACACATTCTAAACATATTGGTGTGTACTATACTTTGTGTCTTTATATCATGTCCCGAAAAACAGCTTCCAAGTACCCCGCTGGGTGGGGTTTGCTGCTCCAAGTGCCCAAAGAAAACCAGACTTAAGAGGTGATGGCTGCTTTAGCTGCTGATACCTTGGGATTGGTAATAGCTAAATCTGGGTATTGTTAGAAAACTGGCATTCCATGATTTCAAACAATACCCAAATCACAGCATTATATCCACTCATGGCTGGGATAAGGTATTTTGGTGCCCTAGGCGAAGCAGGCAAACCCCTCCACACCTCCACCTTCCCCCCTTAAATAAATAATTTAACCTACTTTGTAACGGAATGGCCACACTGTCAGGTTTCTGCATGCAGTTTTGGAAGCCAAAATCAGGAGTGAGTCATAAAAGGAGAGAAATATAATGGACAAATATGGCTTCTCTTTTTTGAATTCACTCCTGGTTTTCGCCACCAAAACTGCATCAGGAACCTGACTGTGACCGTACCCTAATAAAGAGATTAAAATACATTTGAAAAGAAGCAGTCAAGGGCAGTTACAGTGACTTACAGGTGATGTCTCTACGGCAGGGCCGGGCCGACACAGAGGCTGGGGAGGCTCCAGCCTCAGGGCGCAGGCTGGGGTGGGCGGAAAAACAAACCACTTTTTTATTTTTATCACTTACTTGCTGCCGGGCGCCCTCCCCTCCCCTCCCAGCCAGTGTTCACTCTAAGCTGCGCTTGTAGATAGGAGCAGGAGGCTGCTGATTGGCCAGTATCAGCTAGCTGCCCTGCCATTGGTCCATCCTTTCACACCCCCTTCTCTATGGAGCTGAACACAGCAGGAGGCAGGCGTTCTCACAGTGGATCATGTGACCATGAAGGAGCATGTGACCAGTGACGTCACAGACCTCCTTCTAACAAATCCATTCTAGCGTCTACCCAGCATGTATGGCAGGACTCTGCTGAGCAAAGACCATGTGCCCAGGTGAGGTGACCACAGAAGTGCCCTGGCATCTGTCTGCTGCTGGAAGCTCAATGTGGAGCTTTATGAATGTAAAAACTAATAGCCAAGAGGCTAAAGAAACCCTGCTTGTCTGCTTCTGACCCTAATCTTAACACATAACGTTCATTTGATTGCAATTTACCCTAACACCTAAAGGGATTTTTTAAAGCCTGCTGTTTCTCTAGATGACCTTATGTTGATAGTAGTGTTAATAGAGTCTCAAAGGTCTGTAAAAATAGGGTAACTGCTTTTATAGACCCTTGAGACTCTATTAACACTACTATAAACATAAGGTCACCTAGAGAAAGAGCAAGTTTTTTAAATTCTTTTTTCCATTTAGGTGTTAAAACATAACTTATTTGATTGCTTGAACACCTAAAGGAAAACAAATTAAAAACCTGCTGTTTCTCAAGATGACCTTATGTTGATAGCAGTGGTAATAGAGTCTCAAAGGTCTATAGAAGCAGTTTTCCCTATTTTTACAGACCTTTGAGGCTCTATTAACACTACTATCAACATAAGGTCATCTAGAGACACAGCAGGTTTTTAAAAAGATTTTTCCTTTAGGTGGTACAGCAATCAAATGAAAGTTAGGTTTTAACACCTAAAAAAAAACATAATTAAAAAAACATGCCGTTTCTCTAAATGACCTGATGTTGATAGTAGTGTTAATAGAGTCTCAAAGGTTTGTAAAAATAGTGTACCTGCTTCTATAGACCTTTGAGATTCTATTACCATGACTTTTAGCATAAGATCGTCTGGAGAAACAGGTTTTAAAAAAAAAAAAAAATTTCTTTAGGTGTTAGAGCAATCAAATGGAGGGGGAGAAATGTGACATGGGTGAGGATGGGGTTACATGATGGGCAGGAGACAATGACTGTAGTCTGTCTGTGCCATGGATGGGGAGAAATATGACATGGGGGTCTGATCTGAGGCATTGGGGCTGTGCCTGTGAGCTGGGGTCTGATGGCTGGTCTGACCTGAGGTGGAATGAAAAATATTGTTTCCTATTATCCTCCTCTAAAACTTAGGTGCGTCTTATGGGACGAACCTACATTTTGGCGCACCCCCCCTTCCCCCAGGTGAGCTGAAGGGGGAGGGGTCGCCAAAATGTAGGTTCGCTTGTGTTGGTAAAAAACCTTGCACCGGCCCTGGGCGCAGGCAAGGGGGGGGGGGGCGCACTTGGGCAGCTCAGCCTCTGTTGGTGGTGGACCTTGTCCCAGCCCTGCTCTACGGATTTGACTTGTTCCCTTCCCCTTTTTTCTCCATTTGGTCCAGACCATCACAGGCAGGCATCTTTTGGTCAGGGGGTATGCATCCCCTTCTGCCACATAGGAAGACATCAGTATTATCATATGGCACATAGTAGACAGGGGACTTTTACAAATTTTGCTACTCCGACCCTAAATTCCTAAATTTATACAGGCCACTGTCATCCTGCTGCTACTCCCAATTAGGGTTGCCACCCGACCCTTAACTCACCGGCAAAGCCAATAATTTAGTGCCCCTGCTAATGCCGGTAATTTATATATTTTTTTCTATTGCCGATTTTCCTATATGGACTGTTAATAATGAGCGCTTCCGCCCGCGTGGGCGAAGCAGGGGCCTGGTCTCAGGCACCCCGCGGGTTAATTGGTTGTTGTGACCACAATACGGAGGGCTGAGGAGTGTGCTGATCCCCGGTGCGGCCGGGCAACGGTGGTGGCGTGGAATTCTCAGCCTTCTGTGCCAGCGCTCCTGTCCCTGCTAGTGAGCCCGGTGGATTGCGGTGGCTGGTTGCGGGACCTGGGGCTGATCGCTAGGGTCTGGGGCTGCGATATTAGTGCAACTAATGAATGTAAAGGCCCATAAAGCCTTAGCGGAACAAGTGGAACTAACTAAGAATAACAGTAAAGGCCCATAAAGCTCCAATTTAACTTTCAGACTCCCGGACTTTAACCGTCGCTTTCCTGGATGGATTGGCGTCCCCTGGTAAACCCAGTCGCTAAGGGCAATTCGATTCCGCAACTGTATATTTGAAAAGCCAAACTTTGACCTTGCCATCTTAAACGTAAGAAGGCTCCCCTCTACTGGATACCCTCCTCCTGCACACTGTTTATGGGACATATTCCTCAAAACCGGCTCTGATATCTTGCTTCGCTTTGATATTTTGCTGTACTCTGATTTCTGTTAACTTGATAATATGTTTTCACACTAATTGGGTTTGTTCCTACCCATACTTTTATGACCGTTATATAACTGCTGATCACCTCTTCTCAGCCGGCTAGTGGCTTATCTCGCCTAACCTCACTAGATAAAATTCAGGGCAACTTTATTAAGACGTTTAATTGGGGGTGGTAGCCAGTCAACTTGCACATACCTTGGGCTTGTGACAACCACACCTAATCAGTGACTGCTTTATTCCCTGATATGATATGTGCATATTTGTCTGGTATTTGCCTCCTTTTTCTATATGCCAGCCTAACATAGATGGGTGCCCCGTACATATTTGTATATGAGATATAGTCGTCTGGGAACTGTGTTTATAGTCGCAATATATTGGACCTCATAAAAATGCCGCCAAAATATCGTAAATCAGGTGGTCTATCCCCTCCAAAAAGTGGATCAGGAGGGAGCCCACAAGCTCGGTTAGATAAATTTCTGAAATCACCACCCCCCAAAACTAGAGGAGGGGTTCAGAGGTCTGCTCTTCAGGCTGAGATAGGACCTGACAATGCGGAGCGGTCAGAGCAGGGGCTATTAAAGACCAGCTCATCCCATAGTGAAGGTTTTGAGAGTATTAACAAAAAATTGCAGGATATACGGGGAGTAGTAAATGCTACCAGTACTTCGGTTGCAGAGTTGGCCTCTTCCCTTGCAGTAGTACAGGGGGACGTCACTATAATAAGAGATGAAATGTCGAAGCTCAGATTAAAGGTGAAGGAATTGGAAACTACAGTCAATTGTGTCAGTGTAGAGAATGGTATATTAAAGAACAGACTTAAAGAAGTAGACGAAGATCGTATATGGTTAAGAAGGAAAGTGGTAGAACTGGAGGATAGATCACGTAGGTACAATCTGCGACTAGTTGGGTTTCCAGAGGGGGCGGAACAGGATGATACGCCGAAATTTATACAGAAGTGGCTGGTAGAAAACCTGGGGCCAGAGCATGATATGTCTACCTTCTGTGTGGAAAGGGCCCATAGGATTCCTTTTAAAAAACCGCCCCCAGGTGCCCCTCCTAGGGCAATTTTAGCTAAATTTGTCTGCTCAAAGGATCGGGATTGGGTCTTCAAACGTAAAAGAGAAGTATTAGGGTACATGCACACGTTCAGGATTCATGTGCGGAGAATCCGCACTGAAATCCGCAGGTGTTCGCAGGCAAATCTGTGCGGTCAATCCGCATTAATTGGTGCGGATTTGCATACGGATTTGCGTGCGGATTGCATACGGATTGGTGCGGATTCGGTGCGGATTTTCCGCATGCGGATTTCACTAAGTGAATGAAGAAAATCCGGTCAGGAAAAAAAAAAATTCATTGACATGTCGCGGATTTTAAAATCCGCACCGCAGGTCAAAATCCGCGCGGAAAAAATCTGCATCGTGTGCATTGAGAATTTCAAATTCTCATAGAATACAATGTACATGACCTACGGTGCGGATTTTCCGCACGCAAATCCGTGCGCAAAATCCGCACGCAATCCTGATCGTGTGCAGGGGGCCTTAGAAACATATTTTGATAATAACCTGATATCGATATTCCCTGACTTTTCTCGAGAGACGCAAAACCAAAGAAGATCTTTCTTTGAGGTTAAGAAAAGATTGATCTCAGCTAACATTAAATATTCAATGTTATACCCCGCTAAATTAAGAGTGGTAGACAAAGATACTGTCCGATTCTTTTCTAGACATGAGGAGGTGGCACAATGGTTGGATTCCAGGGGTTTATGAATTACTATGAAGATGAGGTGGGGAGGGGTGCGGGTGAGGGGAGGTGGCGGGGGGGAGGTTTGGTGGAAGGTGAGAGGTTGATGGGTATTGTAAAACGCCTTGTCAACCACATAGGGGGGTTTTTGGGGGTGGGTTTTAGGGAGGGATTGGCTGCCGTTCTCCGTCTCGTGGTTATGCGTGCCTCTCCGCTGAGATTGTAGATATTCTTACTCATATGCATGCCATGTAACATTTTATGTTGGAATGTGAGAGGGTTGGGAGACAGAGTGAAGAGGACGGTAGTATTTGACCTTGTGACCCGTCTTTTGCCCGCGATTGTTGCATTATTAGAGACTCACGCAACAGAAGATAGGATTTACACACTGAAAAAGAAATGGGCCTCTCTGGAGTACCACGCTTGCTTTTCATCTTACTCAAGAGGTGTCAGTGTATACATACATAGAGGGATAGAGTTCCAACCGCTAGACAGTGTAATAGATAAAGAGGGACGATATGTATTTCTTCATGGGTTTTGGAAGAGGCAGGAGGTGATACTGGCTTTTATATATATCCCCCCTCCATTTAAATCAAATGTTATGTCACACTTAGCTCAATATATTTCTACTAAAAATCAATGTGCCTTATTGGTGGCAGGCGACTTTAATGCGGTACTAGACCCTGAGCTGGACCGGTTCTCTTCACTCTCTGGGCGCGGTCGCAGCGGGTCCCCTTTGACTGCTGTGTGCCAGGAGCTGGCGCTGGTTGATATCTGGCGCCACCTCTATGGCAATAAAAAAAATTTCTCATGCTTTAGCCAGTCATACGGGTCTATGTCCCGTATTGATCTGGCATTTTCTAGTCGGGATCTGTGCGGACGTGTCCGGAGAATGAGGTACGAGCCTCATGGAATCTCGGATCACTCCCCCATGTTGATTGTGTTTGTGGAGGCTCCAACTTTAAGTAGAGCCTTTAAATTGAACTCACACTGGTTTGAGGTGATAGGGGAGCAGTCCGGTGTAGATCATGATATTCAGGAATTTTGGGGCTTCAACGTAGGAGCAACACACATCCATTATGTGTGGGACGCGCTGAAGGCACATATTAGGGGTCTGTACTTTAATAAAATTCATAGATTTAGAACGGAAATACGTCGTAGTGAAAAACAGTTGACAGACTCAATAAGGAGTTTGCATGCCGCATTGATTAACTGTCATGAGGAGCAACTTGTGGCTCAATTAAAGGAGGCCAATTCTCAGCTTAAGACAATTTTATATAAAAAAGCACAACATAAGCTCTTCTTTCAAGGTCAGAACCGATTTTGTGAGTCTGGTAAAACAGGTAGATTTTTGGCCCGTTTGGTGGCCAACCAGAGAGAGGTCACTACTATAAAAGAAATCAGGAACTCCCAAGGAATTGTGGTGAGATCCGTAGAGGAGATAAGAGAGGAATTCGAGAAATATTACTCTACCCTCTATAAATCTGACTCTATGTTTAGACGCACGGATATGGATCAATATCTCCAACAATTGGCGCTCCCCCAGCTATCTACCCAGGAGAGAGCGATGTTGGACTCCCCTATTCTATTGGAGGAACTCCAAGCGACTCTTCCGGTATTAAAATATAGTTCTTCCCCCGGCCCAGATGGGCTGCCGTTTGAAACTTATAGATACCATGCCAAATCTCTTTTGCCAATTCTACTGCAAGTCTTTAATGAATCCTGCGTATTTGGCTCTTTACCATCATCATTTAGAGAGGCAGTAATTATCTTGGTCCTGAAAAAGGACAAGGACCCTTGCGATGTGGGGTCATATAGACCCATATCGCTCTTAAATACGGACTATAAGATTTTTGCAAAAATTTTGGCTAATCGCTTGAAGAGGGTTATAGCCGGTCTGGTCCACCCTGACCAGACGGGCTTTATCCCGGGTCGCCAAATTCAGACGAGCATATATAGGGTCTATCTGAATTTGTCTGTTGGGGGTGGTGTGGACCACTCCATCCTGTCATTAGACGCCGCAAAGGCGTTTGACAGGATGGAGTGGTCTTTTCTCTGGGCTACGATGTTCCATTTCGGCTTTGGAAATCCATTTTTGGAAATGACTCAGATGTTATATGCACAGCCAGTTGCACGTATTAGTGTCAATGGTATGAGCTCCTCTCCTGTGTCGATGTTCAGAGGGATGAGATAGGGTTGTCCCCTGTCTCCCCTTCTTTTCGCTCTCTTTATCGAACCATTGGCTTGTCGGATTCGTTTGGAGAATCGTATAGAAGGCTTCGGGGTGGCGGGAGTGAGCGATAAAATAAGTCTATATGCAGATGATGTGATTCTGTTCCTGGATCAGGGATGGAAAACCCTTCGTATGTCATAGAGGTAATAGAATCTTACGGTAAATTATCAGGATATATGACCAACTGGACAAAGTCATCGCTCCTCCCGCTGAACCGGAAAGCTGTAGATGTGGGGAGCCGAGTCTGTATTTTGGCCCCTAACGATTCCTTGAACTATCTGGGGGTTAAGATCGGGGTTCCAATAAGTAGATTTTACGACCTGAATCTTGCCCCAGTTCTGAATAAAGTTAGAACTAAAGTTGGCGCTTGGCGGAAGCTAATATTGGCACAGACAGACCGAATCGCATTGATCAGGATGATTATTCTACCTATGGTCTTGTTCCCGATGTGTGCTTCCCCTATTTGGATTGACGACATCTTCTTTCATAGATTGGAGACTCTGATTAATGACTTAATCTGGGGTAGGAAGAGGGTTCGTATAAAGCAGAGATATCTATGGTTGTCGGAGGCAGATGGTGGGCTGTCACTACCCTTCTTTCAAGGTTATTATTTTTGTGCACAGATTCAGCGGTGTTGCCATTGGAAAGAGAGTTTATTATCACGATACTTGAATAAAGTTATTGACACACTAATAGAGAACATTTTTGTATGTTTGGAAACTGGTACTATGGGAATGAGGAGGTCCTTGCTGGTCCCTTACTCACTGCCGAGGGTGTGGAACAGGCTGAAGGAGATTCTTAAAGTCTCTGGTCCGCTTGGTTTCACTCCTCTGTGGGGGAACGGGGCGCTGGAGGAGTTCTTCAAAATTACAGATTTTGGTTACTGGACACGCAATGGCATCTACACGGTGTCTCACCTTTTTTACTTAGCTCGATTTAAATCACTTTCGGAATTTGGATTTAATTATTGTTCACCATTGGATGTATTTATGTATACACGTTTGAAACACTTATTTGAAGCCTCTAGGAATAGGGGTCGTATTTTCCCACGAGAGAATATATTTCTTGATTACTGTTATGCCCAGAAGGATGAGAAGGTGAAAATATCTAGAATATACTCTAAACTCCGAATGGCACTGGTGGCTGTAACGCCTTTCAAAAGCCCAAGTAAATGGGAGCAAGAGTTGAATTGCCCCCCTTTACATTGGTCTACTATATATAGGAACGTGAGAAGGGCGACAGTTTCCAGTGCACATAGACTAATACAATTCAAGATCCTCCATAGGCTGTATTATACGCCCCAAATTCAAGGAAAATTTCCCCAAAATAGGGGCCGTGACTGCTGTTGTCCTAAATGTGGACATGTTAACGCGAACTATGTCCATTTGTTCTGGAGTTGTAATAAAATAAGAAAATATTGGGATGAGGTTTTCTCTGCTCTACAAAAAGAATCCTCAATGAAATATAACCCGGGGATATTGACAGTGATCTTAGGAGATTATGGTTCGGAAACAGAAGTCCCCCCCCAGGTTAGACGGATTTGGATGAGAGGATTGATGGTAGCGAAAGCTATATTGGTGAAGTACTGGGGTTCTGTCTCCCAGCCCTCTTCAAGGGAGTGGGATCTATACCTTCAACAAATTAAAATTTATGAGGATATGGAAAGGAAGCGGAGAGTAGCACGCAGAGCCACGTAGATATCTCTAAATGTATTTACTGTTTTGTTGTATCTAAAGAATTGAGGGGAACGACAGCCAATGGGGGAGGGGGGGAGGGAGGGATATAAGGATATGTATGTCTGTTTTATTATATATACTGATTTATTTTAAATTGGTTTATGTATTAACTTTATGTATTTTAAAAATAAAAATATAAAGAATTAAAAAAATAATGAGCGCTTCCATTGTGGAGCACTCATTAATGCAACCTTTATCTCCTGCCACCACCTCCCCCACTTGTGTTAAGAAAAAAAACTCACCTCATCCATTTGATGGCACCGGGGTCAGGACCTGCGCTCCAGCATGATGGCGTTTCACAGCCTTGACTGGAAGCAGCAGGACCGGCGAGACATCATCACGCTGGAGCAGGGGCGGACACAGACAGCAGAGGGCCCCTGTGCAAAGGATGTACCTGGGCCCCCCCCCCCAAAAAAAATAAAAAACATACAGATATAAATATATACGTGCAAAATAAAAAAAAATCTTGTTAATATGGGTCAATATGTTTATATTTTTTTTTCATACTAGGTCACGCCTCTAACTCCTCCAAAGGCCAGCATATAGTAGTAACGCCCACACTATGCCCCCTTCACAGCACTTATGCCCAGATATGTGCCCCCTTTCACAGTAGTTATATCAAGATATGTGCCCCTCACAGTAGTTATGCCAGATATGTGCCCCTTCACAGTAGCTATGCCCAGATATGTGCCCCTCACAGTAGTTATACCAGATATGTGCCCCTCACAGTACTATGCCCTGATATGTGCCCCCTCACACAGACCCATTGAAATGAATGGGTCTGGATTCAGTCTGGAGGATATGCATTTGCTGCACACATCGCATCCAGTAGGAAAATTCGTTATTGAAAGAGGATTTAATCTGACATCACACGTGGAGGGGCACCGGTGCATGCCATCTGCCGACACCAGACAAAGCAACCATGCGACGCTCAGCAAGTATCGTACATGGACCCTTCTGATTTGATAAATGTTGGGTGTCGGAAATGTTTTTGCTCTTTCTCCGTGTCTGATCAGAAGAACCTGAGGGGGTCATTTATTATCCCGAAATACGCCTATATTTCAAGTGCAGTCGCCGCAATCTGCGACTTTGCCCCGCTCACGCCATGTCTAAATGAGTAGACGGGGAAGGGGAGGGGCGACAGGTCCGTCTCATTCACCATTTTCTACGCCTGGTTTAGGGGTAGAAAATGATCTACATCTAGAACTGGAACATCTATAACATGTAGAACTGGCGGAGGATCCGCCAAAGTTATGAAGAGGCCGGCGCCTCTCCGTAACTTCGGCGGAAGCACCGCCAGATATAGGGGTTATTAAGATCGGGGTCTAAAACGCTGGTCTTAATAAATGACCCCCTGAGTGTCTGAGCAACACTTTTAACCAATTTACACGACACGAACCATATGCATTTTGTGATCTGCAAATTACGGATGACGTCCATGTGCCATCCACCTTTTTTTTGCAGACCCATTAACTATGCAGCGTACTCAAGTCGTGTGTAGTAGGTGTTTCTGGGTGATGTAGTGCAATATACACTAACCTGGTACAGCTGACTCTCTGCAAGGGCAGGTATAGGTAGGGAATAGTTCGTGACGCCAGTGCCAAGTAAACGGTGGCACGCCGTTTGCGGATGCAGGAATAAATTGAGGAAACGTAGTGTTAAAACAGAACTTCAACTTTAGTAGTTTGCAGGCAGAGACAATATTGGAAACGCAGTTCCTCAGCATACAGTCGATTTTGCAATTCGGTCGATGCAGGCAATTCAGTACAGCAGGGTAATTACAGAGTGTTGAACACAGGATTTGCAGCAAAGGAGCTTGCACTCTAACTCTGTCTGATCCTGGAATGTAGCAATTCTTCACCAAGGCCCATTAACCTAAGTCTGGCTTTATCTCCTTGATTATGGCTTAAATAAGTACCTCCTCTGTTTCTCTCAGTACCTCTGGCTCCTCTGATCTTTGCCTCAGTCTCTCCTAGCTTCTGAATGGTTCCTCAGGCCCTTAGGCTAAGATGTTCCTGCTTCTGCATATGGGTATTCAGGAGGGAATCTTCTCCTGAACAGCAGGCTTCAGGCCTGGACTTGTCTCAGACATTGTCTAATCTCCAACTGTAGCTTACTGAAACTAGACTCCGTCTTCCCTACACTTCCCTGTCTGGCCTTATATAAACTAGGGCTCCCTAGCTCCCTCTATGGACTAGAAGTAGGAATGACACCCCTAGCAGGCCTGTAAGTGCAAGTTTCAGTGACAGGAAAATACACACATCACATTACATTTTATAAAACTGACATATAGCAACTTCCCATAATTAGGAGGGACGACAGCACACCAAGTGACCTTTGGTAGTGACGGGTATTACAGTTCCCGTACACTACAACTAGCCTGCATGTTGGGGACCAGTATAGGACATGTCACATTTTCTATCCTTTGGGGAACAGACATAAGGATGCAGAAAACAAATTACTTCTATGTGCTTTCCATATCCGTATGTCCGTTCTGCACAAAACAGAAAATGTGATACGTCCTTTACTTCTCTACAAAATGCGGACTGCAGACCCTTTTAAGTCAATGGGTCTGCAAAAATATGCGTATCGCACATGGACCACATACATATCTTGCCGATCCACGGACCGCAAAATACATGAGTGTGGGCCAGGGCCAGTGGGCACAGGGGCCACCTCCAGTTCTAACTCGCTTTCTCCTGAGTTGCTGGTTTGCTGCAGGCCTCACATATTAAGCACCAACTCTGAGGTGCTGAAAAGCTAGGAGAGGTCCAGATGTGGGTGAAGCTACCGATGGGGGCTACCACCATCACTAGATGGGGGCGGAGCTACCGTCATCACTAGATGGGGGCGGAGCTACCGCCATCACTAGAAGGGGCGGAGCTACCGCCATCACTAGATGGGGGCGGGGCTACCGTCATCACTAGACGGGGGCGGAGCTACCGACACAATGAAGTGGCCCAGCACAGGCCTGCCACAGGAGGCAGGGCGATCACAGATAGAGCCCAGGCCCTGCTGCTCAGAGCTGTGGACGGCACAGCACGTCCTCAGACTCAAGACAGTGAGCCGCAGTTTGCCAGGGGGGGCCCCTTCTACATGCTGGTCGATGGAGTTATGAATGGGGAAGCTGAGAGCGGGCGGCTCTTTGCTTCACCATTGAAATAATCAGCTGTCTGTGCGTCCTGTGGAGGGCCCCCTCCCCCGCTGGGCCCCTGTGCAGCTGAACCGGCTGCACAGGCGGTATGTCCGCCCCTGCGCTGGAGCGCAAATCCTGTCCTGAGCTTCCAGTGAGCAGTGAGTGTTCACCGCAGTGCAATCAAATGGATGAAGTTTTTTCGTTTTTTTTGCACAAGCAGAGAAGGGGGCATTGTTAATATTGGGGGGCACTAATAGGGCATTAGTAATTCTGGGGGGCACTAATGGGGGCATTACTATTACTGGAGGGCTCTAAGGAGGGCACTATTGATTCTGGGGGCGCTAATGGGGGCATTAAGCCATGCCCCACAACCACCCCCCTTTTGGGGTATGGCTTAACTTTGCTGGTATTTTTTGTTGGGAAAGGTGGCAATCCTACTCCCAATACAGTGACCACTGTGCTCCCCCATGCCCACAAACACTATCATAGTGAATAGTGCCATGCGGATAGTCCCCCATAGTAATAGTGCTCCCACACTGCTCTCATTAGTAATAGTTCCCCCAATAGTGATAATGCTACACAAGAGTGCAACCTTTAGTAGCAATGCCCTCCACAGTGTGTAAATAATAATAATGTCCCCACAGTACCCCCAGTAATAATAATATAACCATAGTGCCCCCAGTATTTAAAAAGCCCCTCCTTCAGGGCCCCCTATAGTTCTAATGCCACTTGTAGTTATAACTCCCCTGTATATATTATTATAATGCTCCTCTTACCGGAAATACAGACGTGATTGTGCCCCCCTTTATGAGTAGTGAGGTGGCGCCCTACCCTCGTCTACCCGTGGTCCGAAGCCTAATCCACTACATTGGAAAATATAGCTGTTAGAAATCTTATTGTGATATAAACTGTTATAAAGCAACGAAAATCCTATTCCATCTTTGTCGGATGGTATCTGAACAATCTTCCGTGATATACAGGGTCTGATTTTGTCCCATATATGGATTGACAGAGTTTTTCAAATTGTTTAAATTTTTTTTCGGAAGGGAGTGGGCCGCACATAGTGTCCCTCTTCCTTCTTTTGAAAAGTTGAGAGGTATGACATTATGTGATTGCTTGTTTCCAGACAGTGTTATGTTGTTAATAAAGTACTGTTAAAAAGAAAAAAACAGGAAGGGGCAGAGACTTGCTGTACATGTACAGAGAGAGCTGAGAGAGAAAGCCAGAAGCAGATGTGCTGAGATTCTGATCTTACTGAAAGTTATATTCATACGTTGTGCTTTTAGTTCGGAATAAAAAACAGTTTTTCCTCGTGCTATGCCTGATGGAGACCTCATTAATCTGCTGCCAACATCAAGGCTTTGGATTTTGTGCTGTTTACCTTGAAGTTTGAGATTTCACTAGAAGTTTTGAGTAAAGATAATATCTGGGAGCGCCTTACTGGTGTTTGAGGATAGTAAATAAAGAGCATCTGCTTAAGCAGCTGATTTGCATTCTGAATTATTGAATATAAAGCCTCTGAAGGAATGATTTTGTTGTATGGCTTGTAACAGGGTCTCCATGACTAAAATAAATAACATTAGGGGTTAATGGGCAACCCTGTCTTGTACCATTATCATTATTGCTACTGTGTCATTAATTTTAAGATAGGCATTGGGAAGCGGGGGGGGGGGGGGCACTTTTTGGTGTATATTTGGAGCAGATTTTGTCGCAAAGATGATTTGTGGCAAAATCTGCAACTTCTTCCCCTTCCACACGTCGCCAGTTAAAAAAAAAAGGGTGTGTGGTGTGGGTGGGGAAGAGAGTGCAGGCCAGGAGGCCCGTCTCAGTTATCATTTTCTACATCAGTTTTTGACAAAGAAAATTATCAAAATCTACATCAGCAAGGGAGCTAGCATAGATTTAAAGGGTTTCTACCACCACATGTTTACCTAATTAGCTATCAGACACTAGCGATCTGCTAGTGTCTGCTGTACCTAACCATGCTATCGTAATTCCTTTCTCTGCAGCAGTTACCCTAAAAAATGTAGTTTTATTGGTATGCAAATGAGCCTCTAGGTGCTATGGGGGCGTCTTTTCAGCACCATTTCTGCCGCCCAGCGCGCTCCAGCCCGCCCCTCTCCTCTAGATTAACAGCCTACTCGCGCCTGCGCCGTGTGCTTCTGTATTCGGCGCAGGCGCAGTGACTGTCTCCCTGCGCCAGCATCTTCACTGCGCCTGCGCCGATTACGGCGCGGAAAAATAGCGGGTGTTCCCGCAACACACCCACACATTTTCCCGCAATGCCCGTGTGAACCCAGCCTAATCCCCTCAACTGAAGGCTTTTATAATCTGCATTTATCATTCGCCACAGCATTCACTTCATGTGATGGAAAAAACAAAAAGCTGAACCCTGTAAGCCAATCCACCAATCACCGGACTGGCTACAATGTATCTCAGTGATACAAATCACTTTGTATTGCATCACATAAAACGGTAGTGTTGAGCGTGAATATTCGAATAGCGAATTTTTATCGCAAATATCGCCACTTTGAGAATTCGCAAATATTTAGAATATAGTGCTATATATTCATTATATCGAATATTTGACATTTTTTACCATCTGAACACATGATTCCTCTCTGCTTCTTGCTTGTGGGTCAATGAGAAGGAAGCAATGTCAAGTTCACAACAATACTTAGTGCACCAATAAGTAATCTGTAGTCAGACCTGCTAAAATGTGAAGTTTAAATATTCTAATCACTGCCGATTAGAGCAATCGTGAATATATTGGAGCACTTGACTCTATCTGCATATAAAGCTATTGTAATGTTCTGCCGTGCCAACCATTTTCTCCAGTCTGAGGAGAAACTCATAAAACTTCTAGCAGCCTCAAAAATGTAGCCAAAGGGACCCACGCTTGTATGTCGCGTTACAAATTCGCATTACGCTATGTTTACATTGCCGATTTTTCCCATTCAATAAAATAATCTTGATTTTGTGAATATATGACGAATATTCTACAAAATATTTGTGAAATATTGCGAATTCAAATATAGTCCCTGCCGCTCATCACTAATAAACGGCTAGACTGGCCACACACGCTGCCAGTTCACACAGCTGGCGTCAGTCGACATGCCATTTGCACTTAGTCAGGGATTCTCTAAAATGTTTACTGCCGCTAATTGCTCATGTAAAAAAGAGATTACTAAACTATGCTAATTGCTTATTTTCTTGGCTCGACGCGTTTCCTAACCACAAACATCCTCAGGAGCCCTGCATCAAAAGCACAATGTCATACACAAATTTAAGAGCAACAATACGCTGCCCTCCACTATGTAGAGGCAGCGCTCCGACACTAGTGCGTCCGTGAAGCGGCCGCCGCAACAGCGAGTATTTAAACTTAGAGCCCCTCCCATAGTTATCAAGGCAACACCCACCCAGTGTCACATGATCTGAGTTTTCCGCTCCTGCATAACTAAGCTGGCTCAAACAGTGGGGGACCTACAAGCAGGGGACGATTTCCCCCAGCAAACTAGAGATCATAAGGGCGAATATTAGAAGGATACTTATACCATAGGAACAGAATAGGTGAGGATAATACAAATTACACTAACCGATGGTAATTAGCAGCGATGCACAAAAGATAGTGTCCCACAGATGCAAAGTAGATGTGATGTTACAATACTCATATTGTCCAATCATAACTCATGCTGTTATATGAAGACTGTTAAAGGGGATATTAATTATTGATATTTATGTGCATCTCAATAATTAATATTCATAAATAGGCGTGAACCGTCTAGTGATGACTCCGCCTATTTATGCCTAAATAAACAACAAACACTACTGATTACCTCTGATTGCATATGCACTTCACTGAACTACACTACGTGCGACTTACTACTATACCACGGCGGCGACTACTAAAAACACCATACACTGTGTTATGAACAATAAAGAATATTTATTACACAATACAATTATACAAGTCTAACAATACGCTATATCTATATATATATTTATAGATCAATGGATATAAATATATATACATATAGACGTACACACCGCAGTATAGAAACAGTACTACAATAAACACAATACAAACCTAACTACACTACACACAATTACCATTCCACCCCACACACACTATCTATACATTACAATAATACATTTACATACTCACAAATATCGGTAACCCACTCGCCTGGCTACTTACTGTCCCTACCGGATACAAGGGGTTAAACACAATTGTGGCACTGCAGGAGAAAATAAATGCAGGCCAAGGTACACAGGTTAACATCTGGTATGGCAGGGGTTATCAGGGCAGCAGTAGCAGGGATCAGGCATTGAAGGGGTTAATGGTCAGGGCTCTGTAGGGAATGATGCAGAGCAGGGGAACAGAGCAGGGATATATTTGCCCCCTCAACCCCCCTCTTGGTGACAGTTCAGCAAGGACTGAAGTAATATGGCCCTTAGGTACCTAGTCATCACCCATCGCGCACTAACACCTCCGACCTGCCCTTCAACGTGCCCAGGCGCCTCAATCCACAGAATACACCGTCTTCTTCTCTGGTACTTTCTTGGTCTGTGGTCTGTCAGTGTCGATCGTCAGGTATCAGCCACTCCCAATGACTCTGGAATGGCTTCACCCTCACAGTCTATGGGTTGATCCACGCAGCAACCGTGGACTGGCCTCCTTTCGTTCCCACTGTCTGTGTCGATCTTTAGGTACCCGCCGCCGTCCCCATCTTAGTCTATCTTTAGTCAGACTCTGGGATAGCTTCACCCTCTCAGTCTATGGGTCGATCCACGTAGCAACCGTGGACTGGCCTCCTTTCGTTTTCGCTGTCAGTGTCGAACTTTAGGTACCCGCTGCCGTCCCCATCTTCGTCTTTCTTTAGTCAGACTCTGGGATAGTTCCACCCTCACGCTCTCCAGGTAGTACGGTCAACAGTGGAATGGCTTCCTGTTAGTAACGGCACGACTTTTCTTCCGACACTGCTTCTTCCATCTTGATTGAAGAATCAGTTGCTGGGGAGGTTCTCCCATGGACGGATACGTAGGTCTTTACAAGGCAGGTCAGAATTTCTGGTAAGAAGTGATGTGATGGTACCTAAATTCTAACTGCGGGAAAGAACACTGCACTCACTGACATTCAGTCCAACCCTTACAAACGTCACCGTTCTTGGGGTTAAAGTGGCAAATGAACTTGGTAAAGGATGGGGCCTGTCCCTAGGGAATCTACTCTTCCCCATTCACACAAAAACAGGTCACATCCCTCCCAACACCACCAAATTCCATTAAATGTGTGTACCCATAGAGACTCATGCAACCTGGCCTTTCTCTCTACACCTCCAAAGACACAGGTAGGTCACAGACCCCCGTGTCAATGGGAAACGACTATAGGATGCAAATGTGTACAGCCAAGTTATAACTCACCGCAGTGTGTTGGGCGAGTTTCCCTGGGTATAGGCTGTCACACATTTGTACCTAGAGTGTCCATGGGTACACAATCAACAACAAACAAAATCAAAATATGTACATAGGGCTATGGGGTTTTTAGGATAGCACAAGTTATAAGTCCTGAACCCTCATAGGAAACAAAGTGTGTCCATAAAATTTTTGGCTACAGGACAATGTTTGAGTTATGTCCTGAGCCTCCTTCTACGGTTAGTTCGGTAAAGTTCTGTCTGGTTCTGGTGTATTTGGTCAATAAGTCCCTTGACCCTCCGATATGACGATGACCAGAACCAGAAGAAGTTTCACTGGGTGAAACAAGTGATAAGCTCTTCCACCCGAACGTCTCCAAGTCTTTCTCCAGAGCCTGAGATAATGCTCCCGCTGGATTGTCGCACAGTCCTCGATCTCTAGAACACCTCTGAACAAAGGTCGCTTGGTTGCCAAAATCCAGTGGGATCCTCTGGAGCCTCACAAGAGTGTCAGGGGGGATAGCTGGTCTCTGTGGCGTCATCTGGGTTTTTCCTCTGCTCCATATAAACACACCTATGGCAGAAGAAAATACCAGGCGCTCCTGGGGGATTTCTCCCCCCACGGTGCAATTAAATGTAAAAAATCCCAGCACCAATACCTTTGACCCATGAGTAGAGAAAGGTATTGGGCTGCCCTTTATCTCACAGGACCCCTCGTTATCCTAACACTGGTGTCTGAACACCCTACCTTCAGAGGATCGCGTCCTCTGCTACACATCCCTCTGCACCAACAGATAAGGATGGCCGCCCTACTAGGTTAGGATAACTGAAGTGAGCTGTGAGCAAAGCACCATCTTGTTATTGATGGCACCGTATCCCCGTCCACTCATGTGTACCCAGGCTAATTTCCCCCTGTGATCCTGTCTTGTGGAGGCCTGCAGAACCAATGGCATGGTTCATACCACGGCTCTCCAGGACCCCACAACACAAGAACACAGTCCACACTCTGCTGCCAAACACTCTGAGTCCAATCCCTATCAGAGCTGTGTTACCTGTTCAGACTAGAATTAAGTGCGCAGCACAACATTACACCAATGTTGTCTGTCCGCCCCAGTCCCCAGTGTAACCCAGCCCTACCGAAAACCTTGAGCAAAACACTGTTACCTGTATCGATCAGAGACCTTGGTTGCTCATCGTGACATCCCACTTAACTGTGTTCCAATGTCACCCATTCCGCAAACCAACAATTTTCTCGATCCACAGTAGAACAATGTTCTACTCAAAGGGGACACAAGAATGAATCAAAAACAGCAGCGCCCGGACTCACAGCAAGGAATGTAAACTACAAAAATCAGCATGGTGGAACACATTCGTAGACAAGGACCACCACCACCAACACCAAGAAAAACTTACAAACAGATAACAAAAACACTCTGAGGAAGGGGCCTGTACCCCGAAACGCGTATGGTAAAGACAGTGAGGGAACATCAAGGAACAACATTTGGAAATCGTCTGTTTTCAACTTTTAACATCTACGGATTAATTTGAAAACCCTGCCTGGAAATTCAAGTCATCTGACCGCCCCAGCCAACCACGTGGGACGCCACAGGTCCTGGAAGGTCAAAGCAGAGCAAAGAAATCACACTGCTATCCAGGCAAGGGTGTAAACCCCATAGACTTTACCGACAGGTCCTGGAAGCTTAAAGCACCGCATCTGACAAACTGGTGCACAAACGGGCCGAACACAGGAGGGGTAAAGTACTCTATATATTCTGTACAAAGCATAGCATTGGATTATTGCAACTTGTCAAAATCTGGGGATGATATTGATCTCTTTGGACATTGCTCTATTGAACATTGTGCTCTCCCACAAGTATAGCTGCTAATACATATCAGGGTTATAATTGCCTTTGGACTTATTGGCCCAAAAGCCCCCCCCCCCCCCCCCCCTAAGGACTTTTAGTATATAGAAGTGTATATTTTGAAGTTTTAGTCTGAGTTTTAACATTGATTGAATGTATGAATTTTATGCAACTTGTTGTAAACTATTTTAAAGTATCATATATAAAAAAAAAATCTGATATACCAACCAACTTGTCTGTGTTGCCTGATAAAGAGTGACGCCCAATTCAATTAATTACCTTTTTACTTTACCAGCATTAGGGAGTTCTGTCGGGCAGTGCACCTACCCAATAGTGGATCAGAAAGTGAGCCACCAACCTTGTGCTAGATAACAAAAACACACAACATGGACATACACAGGGAACAAACGGTGTAACAAATAGTACAGGGGTGTCAAATGTTGCCCAGCCTAGCTTGGTCATTCTGACCCCTCAGCACCTGGTGAGGCATATGCCGCTGAGAGGTAACCCCTTTATGGCCAAGCTGACTAGACCCCACTGCACAACTTGTTACCTGGCTAATACTACTGTTGGACACATTGCAATTACTTGCACAAGGGCAATTTCTTGCAATGTGTCCTTTGTTCCCACACCTGAAACACGTGACTTGGTTTCCTGTCCTGTGTGTTATGTTCCTATCTGTTTTGCAGTGTCTCGCTATGTGACCTAGGCCACCACATGCAAAACATCTGACGTTTGCTCTGCATGGCCCACGTCTGTCTACACTGCAGCCGTGCTCCCTTCTCCTGAATTGTACCATCCTCAGGGATGCACTCTTTACAACAGTTCTTTTTCCAAAAGTCAGGGAAAAATCTCTGTTAGTCTGGACCGGCTTGGTCTGATGATTTGACCGGTCACAGACTACTCTCCCCCCTTTTTGCCCTGCACAGGGCAAAGTTTTGGGAGATTCTGACCCTGACTTTACGGAAAAAGAAAGGGCCGGCACCAAATTGGTGATAACCTGTTGCATGCCAGTCATTAGCTGGGACCTTACAGCAACCTCAGCCTTCAATTTGGCTACCGTCACGTCAGTAGAGGCAGTCCGCTCCTTGAAAGCCTTGACCTCAGTATAAGACTGAGTCAACTTAGCCTCAATTTCCTCCTTCTGCCTCTGCAGCTCTACTAACTGTGACTCTATCCTAGCCACCAGCGCATCTCGGTCAACAGTAGACTGCACATTCTCCGCCAGCTGTGCCCGTGATGCCGAAACCTGGTCCGAATTACTGGCACAGCACTGGCAGTGAATGTTCGGAGGAATTGTCTCCGTTGACCGAGACACCAGTGCAACTTCCTTTGGCTTGCAGATGCTAACCTCAAATGTTTGCACAAGTTTGGCTAGCATCCGAAGCCGTCTGGTGGCCTTGTTCAATACCGTCCGTTTGTTAACACAAAGCTTGTCGTAAATACAAGCCTGTGCTAACAAATCGGACCACAGCATTTCTGCTGACTTGTGAGTGGTGGGGAGGATGGGGTTAAATGTGCTGTGTTTAGCTAGCTGGTGTAGTGTGGAGAAGTCCATACTCACGTTTTGATGAGAGGTCATCTTCCTTGGTGCTGTCCTTTGCTGTCCCTTGTGTGCTGCGTGGAGAAGGTCCTGTAGTATCTGGAACGCCTTCTCCCGCTCAGCCGACCTTCTCTGTTCAGCTCCAACGGTGATGGTCCTCTCTTCAGTGATGTATGCGACGACTTCTCTCCAGTGTTCAGTGGGCGTGCAAGGCAATCAGAAAATCGTTACTACACAAATCAGAAAGATTTAAATTCTCTGCTGTAGAGATTGCTCTGTGTTTGGTTCTGATTGAAGAAACCGCTTTACCTGTACGAACTATCAGGCAATGGACGCTCAGAATCCACTGACCGCGTCCCTCCCATCTGACTAGTTCACAGCGTAAGCGTTTTTTTTCACCAAAATCAAACACAGAAAACAAATTCCTAGCAGTGGGCCTGGCTCGCCAATGTTAAAGGGGATATTAATTATTGATATTTATGTGCATCTCAATAATTAATATTCATAAATAGGCGTGAACCGTCTAGTGATGACTCCGCCTATTTATGCCTAAATAAACAACAAACACTACTGATTACCACTGATTGCATATACACTTCACTGAACTACACTACGTGCGACTTACTACTATACTACGGCGGCGACTACTAAAACACCATACACTGTGTTATGAACAATAAAGAATATTTATTACACAATACAATTATATAAGTCTAACAATACGCTATATCTATATATATTTATAGATCAATGGATATAAATATATATACATATAGACGTACACACCGCAGTATAGAAACAGTACTACAATAAACACAATACAAACCTAACTACACTACACACAATTACCATTCCACCCCACACACACTATCTATACATTACAATAATACATTTACATACTCACAAATATCGGTAACCCACCCGTCTGGCTACTTACTGTCCCTACCGGATACAAGGGGTTAAAAACAATTGTGGCACTGCAGGAGAAAATACATGCAGGCCAAGGTACACAGGTTAACATCTGGTATGGCAGGGGTTATCAGGGCAGCAGTAGCAGAGATCAGGCATTGAAGGGGTTAATGGTCAGGGCTCTGTAGGGAATGATGCAGAGCAGGGGAACAGAGCACTGAAAGGGTTAATGCTCTGCAGAGACTTGCAGAGCAGATGCAGGGCAGCAGGCTGACTGTGAACTGGGGCAGCAGGTCAGGGGTTAAGGGCAGAAGCAATGCTGCTGGGATCACAGGGTCCACAGGGGGGCTGCTGGGCACTGAAGGGGTTAATGGCAGCAGCAATGCTGCTGGGATCACAGGGTCCACAGGGGGGCTGCTGGGCACTGAAGGGGTTAATGGCAGGGGGCAGTGAGAATGCAGGGGATCCCAGGGCAATGCAGGGAAGGATTAGGGGTTCAGGGCAGCAGAGGTTAAGGAGGAGGCAGAACAGCGTCTACTATTTCAAGCTAGGAAACTCATAGCTAGATTTTGGCTTAGACCTCAATCTCCGACTAGGGGAGAATTCCTCAATAGAATGTCAGAGATATTACGCTTAGAGAAAAGTGTGTATGTTAAAAGAAACTGTGCTGGGAAGTATGACAAAATATGGGATAACTGGGAGAAATGCAGGCTACAGTGTCCGGTTTAGCCTTTCCTCGAAGTTGGACTACGGGGTAGGAAGAGGCGCAGTATTGGTTTGGGTAGGCTCTCTATCTCCTCTATCCTAATTTACTCTGGATGTATGCTGTATGCTGTATGAAGGTGTGTAGTACTACGCAGGTCGGGTGTGCAGAGGTCTGATACACAGACAGGAGGTGTACACCAATGGATGTGCCTTTGACATGTTAAAAAGATGTCCAATCTTGGAGTTTGGACCCGCTCCATCGCTTGGGTAGGGAGGGGGGGGGGGGGGGGTACTGGGCTTTAGTTGGGTAGGGAGGGTGGGTTTCCTGTTGATAAATTATTGAATGGGAAATGTGGTTCTGTACCAGATATACTTTGTAACCAGAATACGTGATTTTATGTGCTTCTTGTATCATGGTTTATGTTACTTGTGATACTTATGTAAGTAACTATCTGTCCGATCGTGTAATGCTATGGTATTTTTGTCATCTACTGTTGCATATATGCTATACAGACTGTCTTCCTTTGTTTTGTTATGATTTTTTGAAAAACCAAATAAAAATTATCTGATTCAAAAAAAAAAAAGGAGGAGGCAGGACAGGGAAAGCGATACTTAGTCAGCTGTTCAACTTCTGCTTCGTCCTTCTGCTCTCCTCCTCTGGGCTGCTCTGGGCTCAACTTCTCTGGACTCAGCCC
Organism: Bufo bufo; assembly: GCF_905171765.1. Taxonomy (NCBI): domain Eukaryota; kingdom Metazoa; phylum Chordata; class Amphibia; order Anura; family Bufonidae; genus Bufo; species Bufo bufo. The sequence goes on along the minus strand of NC_053391.1, from coordinate 569,698,846 downwards.
CCTCCAACTCTCTTCTAAGCGCTGCCAGCCTCTTGCTCCGGGTCAGGTATGTGCCGGTCTCAGTGCTGCCTGCGTTCTCTCTCCTCTCTGTGGGGGTGGCCGGTCATCTCTTCAGAGCGCAGCACATCGCTGCCTGCGCTCTCCTGTATGGAGGGGTCTCGTTCTGAGCGCCGGATGCGCTCTCCTTCAGGGGGGGTCCCGATCTGCCCGAGCGCAGTGCCGCTGGGGTATTTAAACCCTGCGGCGTTCGCTCCCGTTTTCCCACCCTGCACCAGCCCACGCTCCCAGGCAGGGGGATCCTTTGATCCTCCCGCCTGTGGAGATATTGCACATCTCTGGCGTTGTAATTACAGCGCCGGAGGTGAGCGGCACACAGGGGAATGGGAACTTCTGGGCACAGTTTAACTGTATATATACACTTACAGATGCTTGGGGCACATCCATAAGTATATATATATACATATAAAACAGGGGGTCTGAATGGGCAGCAATAAGCCCACCTATACATATATTATATACATAGAGATGTATGCTGACAAGGGGCATACATACATCTCTATATATACACCTACCACCTGGACTGGCCCATGCAAAAGGGCCAATATATATGCATATATGTAAGGGCATATATACATATATATTTAAATCCAACACTTCCCTCAACAAAGACATCACACCTAATGTATATACAGGTGAAACTCGAAAAATTAAAATATCGTGCAAAAGTTCATTTATTTCAGTAATGCAACTTAAAATTAGAATATTGTGAAAAGGTTCAATATTCTAGGCTCAAAGTGTCACACTGTAGTCAGCTAATTAATCCATACCCCCTGAGCAAAGGATACCCGAGATTGTAACTTTGGGGTTTTCATAAGCTGTAAGCCATAATCATCCAAATTATAACAAATAAAGGCTTGAAATATCTCGCTTTGCATGTAATGAGTTTATCTCATATATTAGTTTCACCTTTTAATTTGCATTACTGAAATAAATGAACTTTGCACGATATTCAAATTTTTCGAGTTTCACCTGTAGTGTAAATTACTGTACCACTACATTAACAGCATAACCTGTTAATAAAAATTGCTCAGATTGGGGTCAACCTCCCCATTTACATTCAGAGCATAATTAAATAAATAGGACAACAATTTTACACTATAAAACGTAATCCACAAAAAATATAGGACAACAAAGTATATGCATCACTAACAATAGGGGGGTTGTAATAAACATGTTATATAACCCAATCTCTCCATGACAAACCCCCCATATTGATGAATACTGTACATTAATGGCAATCACCCTATTTACAAAAAACATGCAAAGGATATGTGATCATTTAAACCATTGGGACGCACAGTTTTTAAACAAAAGATCCATTGTGCTTCTTTTCTGAGGAGACTTTGATCGTAGTCACCCCCCTTTGGGGATGGCCTAAAAACCTCAATGCCCTAAAACGTAATCACCCCCAAATCCCCATTGTGGCATTCTACCACATGACGAGCTAGGGATGTATCTGCTTCATTTCGGACATCGTTGAGGTATTCCCCAATTCTTCTCCTAAATTCCCTCTGAGTCTTTCCCACATCTACAAGTGACCAAATACACCAAACCTGTAGTTCTACAGTTGATCAAGGTCCTGATGTCATAAGTTAGACCAGTACGTGTACAATGAAAGGTAATACCTTTTTTGATTGTACCACATGCGATGCAGCCACTACAACGATAAGTGCCCCTCCTAGAACTTGTTAACGAATCTGACGTGTGAGGGGGAGGTTCATAGAAGCTTGATGTTTCTGCCTCATCTATACGTAATAGATGGGGCATCTCCCACTAAGTGCCCAATATCATGGTCAGCTAGTAAGATTCCCCAATAACGAGATTGAATCTCCCTCACTTAATTTGTCAAACTCTCCAATGATACGAATCTGTTCTGATTCTGGAGACCTATTACGAGGGATCAGAAGAGATTCCCTTTCACAGCCCAGAGCGTGTTGGTATGCTTGACTCAACATTGAAGAGAAATAACCCTGATGCAAAAACCGCTGTCTAAGATCATTCACAGCAATACGAAAATCATGCATGTTAGTACAGTTGCGATGAAGACGCAAATATTGCCCATTTGGAATATCACGCATGTTTTACAAGGATTCTAATGGGCACATTGGCAGTCGGCTGTTTCGTAAAAAGACACATCTAAGGCCTCTTTCACACGGGCGTTGCGGGAAAAGGTGCTGGTGCGTTGCGGGAACATGCACGATTTTTCAGCGCGAGTGCAAAACATTGTAATGCGTTTTACACTCGCGTGACAAAAATCGCGCATGTTTGGTACCCAAACTCGAACTTCTTCACAGAAGTTCGGGCTTGGGATCGGTGTTCTGTAGATTGTATTATTTTCCCTTATAACGTGGTTATAATGGAAAATAATAGCATTCTGAATACAGAATTCATAGTAAAATAGCGCTGGAGGGGTTAAAAAAAATAAAATTAAACACACCTTAGTCCACTTGATCGATAATATGACTTGAGTTTAATTATTTATTTATTTTTTTAACCCCTCCAGCCCTATTTTACTATGCATTCTGCATTCAGAATGCTATTATTTTCCCTTATAACCATTTTTTAAGGGAAAATAGTAATGATCGGGTCTCCATCCCGATCGTCTCCTAGCAACCGTGTGTGAAAATCGCACCGCATCCGCACTTGCTTGCGGATGATTGCGATTTTCACGCAACTTCATTCATTTCTATGGGGCCTGCGTTACGTGAAAAACGCACAAAGAGGAGCATGCTGCGATTTTCACGCAACGCACAAGTGATGCGTGAAAATCACCGATCGTGTGCACAGCCCCATAGAAATGAATGGGTCATGATTCAGTGCGGGTGCAATGCGTTTAACTCACGCATCGCATCCGCGCGGAATACTCGCCCGTGTGAAAGGGTCCTAACTAGAGTTGAGCGAACACCTGGATGTTCGGGTTCGAGAAGTTCGGCCGAACTTCCCGGAAATGTTCGGGTTCGGGATCCGAACCCGAACTTCGTCCCGAACCCGAACCCCATTGAAGTCAATAGGGACCCGAACTTTTGGGCACTAAAAAGGCTGTAAAACAGCCCAGGAAAGAGCTATAGGGCTGCAAAAGGCAGCAACATGTAGGTAAATCCCCTGCAAACAAATGTGGATAGGGAAATGAATTAAAATAAAAATAAAAAAAATAAAAATTAACCAATATCAATTGGACAGAGGTCCCAATGCAGAGAATCTGGCTTCACGTCAGCAGAGAATCAGTCTCTTCATGCCATAGCAAAGAATCTGGCTTCATGTCAGCAGAGAATCAGTCTCTTCATGCCATAGCAGAGAATCTGGCTTCATGTCAGCGCAGAATCAGTCTTCATGTCATAGCAGAGAATCAGGCTTCACGTCACCCACCACTGGAACAGGCCACTGTCACATATTTAGGCCCCGGCACCCAGACAGAGGAGAGAGGTCCCGTAACAGAGAATCTGGCCTTATGTCAGCACAGAATCTGTCTTCATGTCATAGCAGAGAATCAGGCTTCACGTCACCCACCACTGGAACAGGCCACTGTCACATATTTAGGCCCCGGCACCCAGACAGAGGAGAGAGGTCCCGTAACACAGAATCTGGCCTTATGTCAGTGCAGAATTAGTCTTCATGTCATAGCAGAGAATCAGGCTTCACGTCACCCACCACTGGAACAGGCCACTGTCACATATTTAGGTCCCGGCACCCAGACAGAGGAGAGAGGTCCCGTAACAGAGAATCTGGCCTTATGTCAGCGCAGAATCAGTCTTCATGTCATAGCAGAGAATCAGGCTTCACGTCACCCACCACTGGAACAGGCCACTGTCACATATTTAGGCCCAGGCACCCAGGCAGAGGAGAGAGGTCCCGTAACAGAGAATCTGGCCTTATGTCAGCACAGAATCTGTCTTCATGTCATAGCAGAGAATCAGGCTTCACGTCACCCACTACTGGAACAGGCCACTGTCACATATTTAGGCCCCGGCACCCAGACAGAGGAGAGAGGTCCCATAACAGAGAATCTGGCCTTATGTCAGCGCAGAATCAGTCTTCATGTCATAGCAGAGAATCAGGCTTCACGTCACCCACCACTGGAACAGGTCACTGTCACACATTTAGGCCCCGGCACCCAGGCAGAGGAGAGGTTCATTCAACTTTGGGTTGCCCCGCAATATAATGGTAAAATGAAATTAAAAATAGTATTGAATGAGGAAGTGCCCTGGAGTAGAATAATATATTGTTAAGGGGAGGTAGTTAATATCTAATCTGCACAAGGGTTGGACAGGTCCTGTGGGATCCATGCCTAGTTCATTTTTATGAACGTCAGCTTGTCCACATTGGCTGTAGACAGGCGGCTGCGTTTGTCTGTAATGACGCCCCCTGCCGTGCTGAATACACGTTCAGACAAAACGCTGGCCGCCGGGCAGGCCAGCACCTCCAAGGCATAAAAGGCTAGCTCTGGCCACGTGGACAATTTGGAGACCCAGAAGTTGAATGGGGCCGAACCATCAGTCAGTACGTGGAGGGGTGTGCACAGGTACTGTTCCACCATGTTAGTGAAATGTTGCCTCCTGCTAACAAGTTCCGTATCAGGTGGTGGTGCAGTTAGCTGTGGCGTGGTGACAAAACTTTTCACATCTCTGCCATGCTAACCCTGCCCTCAGAGGAGCTGGCCATGACACAGCTGCTTTGGCGACCTCTTGCTCCTCCTCTGCCTTCGCCTTGGGCTTCCACTGGTTCCCCTGTGACATTTGGGAATGCTCTCAGTAGCGCGTCTACCAACATGCGCTTGTACTCGCGCATCTTCCTATCACGCTCCAGTGTAGGAAGTAAGGTGGGCACATTGTCTTTGTACCGGGGATCCAGCAGGGTGGCAACCCAGTAGTCCGCACACGTTAAAATGTGGGCAACTCTGCTGTCGTTGCGCAGGCACTGCAGCATGTAGTCGCTCATGTGTGCCAGGCTGCCCAGAGGTAAGTGCAGCGTACTCAAGTTAGGTGTAGAAATGTTCCTGGGTGTTGTAGTGCAATAGACACTAACCTGAGACGGCTGACTCTCTGCAAGGGCAGGTGATGATGAGAAATGTTCGTGACGCCAGTGCCAATTAAATGGTGGCACGCCGTTTGCTGATAGCAGGAATAACTGAGGAACCACGTGATGTTAAAACAAAACTCCAACTTTAGTAATTTCCATATAGAGACATTAACGGAAACGCAGTTCCTTTGCATACAGTTGATTTTTCAATACGGTCGATGCAGGCAATACAGATTAAGCAAGGTGACTTCAGAGTGTGAAACACAGGACTTGCAGTACAGGAGCTTGCACTCTATTCCTGACTGATTCTGGGGCATAGAAAATCTTCTCCAAGGCCCAATACCTTAACTCTGGCGTATATCCTTGGTTCTCTCTTTATAAAGTACCTCCTCTGTTATCTTGAGTACCTCTTGCTTTCCTGCGCTTTGCCTCTGTCTCCCTCTCAGCTTCCTCAGGCTCTTTAACTGAGGTATTCCTGTTTCGGCATATGGGAATTCAGGAGGGGAACCTTCTCCTAGAATCTGGAACCCGGTTACAGGGACTACAAAACCCTCTCCTGGACCGCAGGCTTCAGGCCTGGACTTGTCTCTGACATGGTCTAGTCTCCAACTACAACTCTAGACTCAACTTTAGACTCAACTTCAGACTCAACTCCAGACTCAACTGCCCTTCCTTTCCCTGTCTGGGCCTTATATAAACTAGGGCTCCCTAGCTCCCTCTAGTGACTAAGAGCTGGAATGACACCCCTAGCAGGCCTGTACATGCAAGTTTCACAGTAACAGGGAAATACATAGCATTACATTATATGACAATTTATAAAGATGACATATACCAACTTCCCCATAATTAAGGAGGGACGACAGCACACCAAGTGACACTTTTGTAGTGACGGGCATTACAGTCCCCGTACACTACATAAGGACAAGCTGTCCTCTGTGGGAGGCGTATCGTCATCGTCCTGTGTTTCCCCCCAGCCACGCACCAGTGATGGGCCCGAGCTGCTTTGGGTGCCTCCCCGCTGTGAACATGCTTCATCCTCATCCTCCTCCCCCTCCTCCTCATCCTCGTCCTCCTCGTCCTCCAGTAGTGGGCCCTGTCTGGCCACATTTGTACCTGGCCTCTGGTGTTGCAAAAAACCTCCCTCTGAGTCACTTCGAAGAGACTGGCCTGAAAGTGCTAAAAATGACCCCTCTTCCTCCTGGGCCACCTCCTCTTTCATCATCGCCCTAAGTGTTTTCTCAAGGAGACATAGAAGTGGTATTGTAACGCTGATAACGGCGTCATCGCCACTGGCCATGTTGGTGGAGTACTCGAAACAGCGCAACAGGGCACACAGGTCTCGCATGGAGGCCCAGTCATTGGTGGTGAAGTGTGTCTGATCCGCAGTGCGACTGACCCGTGCGTGCTGCAGCTGAAACTCCACTATGGCCTGCTGCTGCTCGCACAGTCTGTCCAGCATATGCAAGGTGGAGTTCCACCTGGTGGGCACGTCGCATATGAGGCGGTGAGCGGGAAGGCCGAAGTTACGCTGTAGCGCAGACAGGCGAGCAGCGGCAGGGTGTGAACGCCGGAAGCGCGAACAGACGGCCCGCACGTTATGCAGCAGCTCTGACATGTCGGGGTAGTTGCGAATGAACTTCTGCACCACCAAATTCAGCACATGCGCCAGGCAAGGGATGTGCGTCAAACCGGCTAGTCCCAGAGCTGCAACGAGATTTCGCCCATTATCGCACACCACCAGGCCGGGCTTGAGGCACACCGGCAGCAACCACTCGTCGGTCTGTTGTTCTATACCCCGCCACAACTCCTGTGCGGTGTGGGGCCTGTCCCCCAAACATATGAGTTTCAGAACGGCCTGCTGACGTTTACCCCGGGCTGTGCTGAAGTTGGTGGTGAAGGTGTGTGGCTGACTGGATGAGCAGGTGGAAGAAGAGGAGGATGAAGCTGAGTAGGAGGAGGAGGAGACAGGAGGCAAAGAATGTTGCCCTGCGATCCTTGGCGGCGGAAGGACGTGCGCCAAACAGCTCTCCGCCTGGGGCCCAGCCGCCACTACATTTACCCAGTGTGCAGTTAGGGAGATATAGCGACCCTGGCCGTGCTTACTGGTCCACGTATCTGTGGTTAGGTGGACCTTGCCACAGATGGCGTTGCGCAGTGCACACTTGATTTTATCGGACACTTGGTTGTGCAGGGAAGGCACGGCTCTCTTGGAGAAGTAGTGGCGGCTGGGAACAACATACTGTGGGACAGCAAGCGACATGAGCTGTTTAAAGCTGTGTGTGTCCACCAGCCTAAATGACAGCATTTCATAGGCCAGTAGTTTAGAAATGCTGGCATTCAGGGCCAGGGATCGAGGGTGGCTAGGTGGGAATTTACGCTTTCTCTCAAATGTTTGTGAGATGGAGAGCTGAACGCTGCCGTGTGACATGGTTGAGATGCTTGGTGACGCAGGTGATGGTGTTGGTGGTACATCCCATGTTTGCTGGGCGGCAGGTGCCAACGTTCCTCCAGAGGCGGAGGAAGAGGCCGAGGCGGCGGCAGCAGCAGAAGAGGCCGAGGCGGCGGCAGCAGCAGAAGAGGTAGCAGGGGGAGCCTGAGTGAGTTCCTTGTTTTTAAGGTGTTTACTCCACTGCAGTTCATGCTTTGCATGCAGGTGCCTGGTCATGCAGGTTGTGCTAAGGTTCAGAACGTTAATGCCTCGCTTCAGGCTCTGATGGCACAGCGTGCAAACCACTCGGGTCTTGTCGTCAGCACATTGTTTGAAGAAGTGCCATGCCAGGGAACTCCTTGAAGCTGCCTTTGGGGTGCTCGGTCCCAGATGGCGGCGGTCAGTAGCAGGCGGAGTCTCTTGGCGGCGGGTGTTCTGATTTTGCCCACTGCTCCCTCTTTTGCTACGCTGTTGGCTCGGTCTCACCACTGCCTCTTCCTCCGAACTCTGAAAGTCAGTGGCACGACCTTCATTCCATGTGGGGTCTAGGACCTAATCGTCCCCTGCATTGTCTTCCACCCAGTCTTGATCCCTGACCTCCTGTTCAGTCTGCACACTGCAGAAAGACGCAGCAGTTGGCACCTGTGTTTCGTCATCATCAGAGACGTGCTGAGGTGGTATTACCATGTCCTCATCATCAGGAAAAATAAGTGGTTGTGCGTTAGTGCATTCTATCTCTTCCACCCCTGGGGAAGGGCTAGGTGGATGCCCTTGGGAAATCCTGGCAGCAGAGTCTTCAAACAGCATAAGAGGCTGCTGCATAACTTGAGGCTCAGACAGTTTCCCTGATATGCATGGGGGTGATGTGACAGACCGATGGGCTTGGTTTTCATGCGCCATCTGTGCGCTTTCTGCAGAAGACTGGGTGGGAGATAATGTGAACGTGCTGGATCCACTGTCGGCCACCCAATTGACTAATGCCTGTACCTGCTCAGGCCTTACCATCCTTAGAACGGCATTGGGCCCCACCAAATATCGGAGTAAAATCTGCTGGCTACTGGGACCTGAGGTAGTTGGTTCACTAGGACGTGTGGCTGTGGCAGAACGGCCACGTCCTCTCCCAGCACCAGAGGGTCCACTAACACCACCACGACCATGTCCGCGTCCCTTATTAGATGTTTTCCTCATTGTTCCCGTTCACCACAATTTTGAGAATGACAAATTTGGGAATAGTTTTTCAACCCAGAAAAAAAAATGTGCTTTTACGGTCACTACAAATAACTTGACCAGCTAAAACAGTTCAGATTTGGTTGAATAGAAATGTGAGGCCTGTTTTTTTTAGCGCTGTGTGACAGGTATAGGTTTAATTACAGAATTAGACTTGTATCTGCACGGTAGCGTGTGTGTTAAGTTTTTCTGAATGACACTATCAGCACCTTGAATGTAAGATATCCTTTTTGGGATAGATTTCAAGTTGGCCTCATATAGCAGAAACTAGTGTTTTTGAGAATGGCAAATTTGGGAATAGTTTTACAACCCAGAACAAAAAGTGTGCTTTTACGGTCACTACAAATAACTTGACCAGCTAAAACAGTACAAATTTGGTTGAATAGAAATGTCAGGTCTATTTTTTAGGCGCTGGGTGACAGGCTCAACTTGCCCCTGATGTAGTATATGGCCAAAAAATAACCACACTATTGATGGTTAAATGCACTTGGGTGACACAGGCTCAGCCTGCAGCTGATGTAGGATATAGCAAAACATAACCACACTATTGATGGTTAAATACACTTGGTGATAGCTTGTGCTGGCGCACCACAAGCCACAAAATGGCCGCCGATCACCCCAGAAAAAAGTGATCTAAAAACGCTCTGGGCAGCCTCAAAAAAGTGAGCAAGTCGATATTAGCACTTCAATGATCCACAGCTGCAGATCGATCACAGAATGAAGTCTTTTGGAGGAGTTAATCTGCCTAATCTCGCCCTAACGTCGCAGCAGCAACCTCTCCCTATGCTTGAATCAGCAGAGTGACGTGCAGCGCTACGTGACCCAAGCTTATATAGAGGCTGGGTCACATGCTGCACTGGCCAATCACAGCCATGCCAATAGTAGGCAAGGCTGTGATGGCCTCTTGGGGCAAGTAGTATGACGCTTGTTGATTGGCTGCTTTGCAGCCTTTCAAAACGCGCCAAGAAAGCGCCGAACACCGAACCCGGACTTTTACGAAAATGTTCGGGTTCGGGTCCGTGTCACGGACACCCCAAAATTCGGTACGAACCCGAACTATACAGTTCGGGTTCGCTCATCCCTAGTCCTAACAGTTTGCTTGATTGGCGTACCTGTCATCCATTGGCCTTAAAGCGTGGTATTCCGTCTTCCGATACATGTTGCAGTGTAGTTGTGCCCTATGTAGTTGTGCCCTATGAACGCATAACACCCGCACTGAATCCTGACCCATTCATTTTAATGGGTCTGTGTACATGAGCTTTTTTTTCACGCATCAGTTCTGCGTTGCGTGAAAAATGCAGCATGTTCTATATTCTGCGTTTTTCACGCAGCCCTGACCCCATAGAAGTGAATGGGGCTAGAGTGAAAAACGCATTGCATCCGCACTTGCTTGCAACTGATGGTTGCTAAGAGATGTTGTTTATAAACCTTCAGTTTTTTATCACGCGCGTGAAAAACGCTGCAAAACCCATTGCACCTGCACGTAAAAAAATGAACAACTGAACGCAATCGCAGACAAAACTCATAGAGACAGTCAGTCACGGTAGAAGTCAAGGGGGTAGCCCTTCCCTCACTCCAGGCTGTAACTCTGATGCCCTAACCCCGCCTCTAAGCAGTGTAATTGACACCCGGCTCAGTCGCCGGGACCGCGCTTGTACAGGCGGCGCATGCACCATCGGACTAAAGCGCGATCCTGTAACTGAATCGCGCGTGAGGAAGAGAAGACAGGCAGGCATCGGGGACGGCGCATGCGCGATTCAATTACAGGATCGCGCTTGAGTTCGATGGCGCATGCGCCGCCCGTACAAGCGCGGTCCCGGCGACTGAGCCGAGTGTCAATTAGACTGCATAGAGGCGGGGTTAGGACAGGGGAGTTACAGCCTGTAGTGAGGGAAGGGCTACCCCCTTGACTTCTACAGTGACTTGTGGAGCTGGAGAAGAGTACTTTATAAAGCGATTTTTCCATGCATATACATGACAGAAAAGCTGGACAAGACCGTGTGCTAACACAATGAGGATGATCTATAAGGTACTTTTGATAGTTTATTAAGTGAAATCCAGGTGAAAGATAAAGATAGTTTATTAAGGGAAATCCAGGTGAAACTGACAAATGTAAAGTTATGCACATGGGAAGGAATAATGCAAGTCACCCATACATACTAAATGGTAAAACACTCTGTAACACTGACATGGAAAAGGATCTAGGAATTTTAATAAACAGCAAACTAAGCTGCAAAAACCAGTGTCAGGCAGCTGTTGCCAAGGCCAATAAGATAATGGGTGGCATCAAAAGGGGCATAGATGCCTGTGATGAGAACATAGTCCTACCACTTTACAAATCATTAGTCAGACCACACATGGAGTACTGTGTACAGTTCTGGGCTCCTGTGAACAAGGCAGACATAGCAGAGCTGGAGAGGGTCCAGAGGAGGGCAACTAAAGTAATAACTGGAATGGGGCAACTACAGTACCCTGAAAGATTATCAAAATTAGGGTTATTCACTTTAGAAAAAAGACGACTGAGGGGAGATCTAATTACTATGTATAAATATATCAGGGGTCAGTACAGAGATCTATCCCATCATCTATTCAGTGTTTCCCAACCAGTGTGCCTCCAGCTGTTGCAAAACTGCAACTCCCAGAATGCCCGGACAGCCTTTGGCTGTGCGGGCATGCTGGGAGTTGTAGTTTTGCAACAGCTGGAGGCACACTGGTTGGGAAACACTGACCTATTTATCCCCAGGACTGTGACTGTAACGAGGGGACATCCTCTGCGTCTGGAGGAAAGAAGATTTGTACACAAACATAGAAGAGGATTCTTTACGGTAAGAGCAGTGAGACTATGGAACTCTCTGCCTGAGGAGGTGGTGATGGTGAGTACAATAAAGGAATTCAAGAGGGGCCTGGATGTATTTCTGGAGTGTAATAATATTACAGGCTATGGCTACTAGAGAGGGGTCGTTGATCCAGGGAGTTAATCTGATTGCCTGATTGGAGTCGGGAAGGAATTTTTTATTCCCCTAAAGTGGGGAAAATTGGCTTCTACCTCAGTTTTGTTTTGCCTTCCTCTGGATCAACTTGCAGGAAGACAGGCCGAACTGGATGGACAAATGTCTTTTTTAGGTCTTATGTACTATGTTACTATGTTACTATGTATGTAAGGTGACATCCCTCTGGGCATCCAGTAGCGCATAGGCATATACCTTCTTGTTCCTCCTTTTAGGATTTGAAATGCACATTGGTACAACCATTGATGTGCCGTTCCTTTCTCCTTACCTCAATCTGCAAGAGAATACTGTTACTTTCTTTACTTCCTCAGTATCTTTAGGTATTAAGGATTTATCTTTCTTTGGACGTTCTTCATGTAGTGGTGTAGGATAACGTCCTTTGCAAACGCTGCATGTGGCCTTTTTCTTACACTCCTTAATAACATGGCCTTTTCTTAGACATCCAAAACACAGTTGGTTATCAAGTACAAACCTTTTCTTTTTATCTGGGGACTTCTCCTTCAATTGTTGGCACTTGTGTATGGAGTGGTTCTCTCTACAGAACATACATTTGAAGATTTGTCGGTTCTGTCTCTCTACAGATCCCAGTAGTGACTTTGAACTTGCTCTCGTAGGCATCTGGACCTTTAGCTGCTGTGTTGGTTGCAAAGCAAGTTGCTCTTGCGCATCTTATCTCTCTTGCAGGCCTTTCTTCTAAGGATTTTAAGATGTAAGATGATGTTACTGGATTACATGCTATCCGTGCTTCCTCACGGACGAACTCAGAGAACTCTTTAAAACTTGGGAAGTTCTTACCTAGATCTAACTGTTTAGTCACATAGCGATTCGATCTAGAAGCCACTTCTTCAGGTAGCTTAGTTAGAATCCTGTGGTTTTCTAGATAGTCGTTCAGTATTTACAGTCCTTGAACATGTGGGATGGCATTGCTGCATGCTTGCAGGAAGTCACCATACTTTTGGAGTCTGAAGTGTTCTTTAGGACTAGGGTTGAGCGAACCCGAACTGTAAACTTCCGGTTCGTACCGAACTTTAGGGTTTTAGGACCCCAGATCCGAATCCGAACATTTCAGTAAAAGTTCGGGTTCTGCGATTTCTTAGCGCTTTTTGAAAGGCTGCAGAGCAGCCAATCAACAAGCGTTTAACTGTGTGACCTTAGAAGCCATCACATCCATGCCTACTAATGGCATGGCTGTGATTGGCCAGTACAGCATGTGACCCAGCCTCTATATAAGCTGGAGTCACGTAGCGCTGCACGTCACTCTGCTGTGCTTAGTGTAGGGAGAGGATGCTGCTGCTGTGAGGGAGAGAATAGGACAGAATCTGTTATCAGAACTCCAATTGAACTTAGCGATCTACATAGATATAGTTGTGTGGGTACAGTGCACAAACTTTTTACCCTGCCCTGAGCCCAGTGCCAGAGAAAAACAACTTTTATCCATCTGTTAGTTAGGTGGGCGGTGGCGGCCATTTTATGCAAGCTCAGTGCACCAGCACAGCATCTATGCTTTTGTGACATTCAAATCCAAGCTTGAAATACTGTAATAATAATCTGACTTTGAAAAACACCCATTTTAGGCAATGTCCAACATCTGGTGCCTTTGCAGGATTAGTCAGTGTGCAATTTAAGCTAGAAATACAGCTATAATTTTCTGGGTTTTTAAAAACACCCTTTTTGGGCAAAATACACTATTTTACAGCCCTTGCAGCATCTGCACGTGTGAAATTCAAGCGTTATATATAGCTTTCATATTCTGTTAGTAAAAAAACACACTTTTTTTGCAAAATACTTAATATTGCAGCCCTTGCTGCATCTGTAATTGTTAAAAACAAGTTTTAAAAAATTAAAAAATTTTCTGGCTTTGAAAAAACACACATTTTGGGAAATATCCAACATCAGGTGCCTTTGCAGGATTAGTCAGTGTGTAATTTAAGCTACAAATACAGCCATAATTTTCTGGGTTTTTAACTACACCCTTTTTGGGCCAAATACACCAGTTTACAGCCCTTGCTGCATCAGCCCGTGTGAAATTCAAGGGTTATATACTGCTGTCATATTCTGTTATTAAACAAACACCCATTTTGGGCAAAAAACTTTTTTTTGCAGCCTTTGCTGCATATGTCATTGTGAGATACACACTTTAGATACCGTGGTTCTATTCAGTTATTTGAAAAACAGCCATTTTGGTCCAAAAAATTAAATTGCGGCCTATTCTGGATCAGTACGTGTGAGATACACACTTTAGATACTGTGGTTATATTCTTCTATTAATAAAACACCCTTTTTGGACAAAAAACTTTAATTGCGGCCTAGTCTGCATCTGTACGTGTGAGATACAACCTTTACATACTGTCATTCTATTATGCTATTAATTAAACACCCATTAAGGGCAAGATCCTAAATTTTTAAAATATGAGGAGAGCGTCAAAAAAGGGACGTGGCCCAGGTCGTGGTGCTGCTGGTGGAGCTCCTGTTGCAGGGAGAGGATGTGGTCGTTCTGTGCCAGCTACATGCATAAGTGAAACCACTTCCTCAGGTGCGAGTAGGCGACAGAACTTGCAGCGGTATTTGGTCGGGCCTAATGCGGCTCTACGAATAGTGAGGCCAGAACAAGTACAGGCAATAGTAGATTGGGTTGTTGAGAGTGCCTCCAGTACCTTCACATTGTCTCCGACCTGGTCTGCTGCTGAAAGATTAGAGTTGGCACCTGCAGCCGATGTCCATCAGTCTTTCACCTCGCCCCCTTGAAAATCAGACAAGCAATCTGAGCCCCAAGTCATGCAGCAGTCTCTTCTGCTTTTTGATGACTCTGTTAAAAGGGTTTCCTAGGGCCATTCACCTATCCCTGCCCCAGAAGTGGAAGAGATTGAGTTCACCGATGCCCAACCACTTATGTTTCAAGATGAGTACATGGGAGGACCATCGCAGCACGTCTTGGATGATGACGAAACACAGGTGCCAACTGCTGGGGCTTTTGAAAGTGTGCAGACTGACAAGGAGGGCAGGGGTGAAGTCTGGGTGGAAGATGATGTGGGGGATGATGAGGTCCTCGATCACACATGGAATCAAGGTCATGCGAGTGACCTATATAGTTCGGAGGAAGAGGCGGTGGTCGCACAGAGCCACCAGCACAGCAGAAGAGGGAGCAGGGTACAAAAGCGGAGCGGCCGTCCCCTAGACAGAACACCTGCTACTGCCCACCGCAGCAAGGGACCGAGCACACCAAAGCCAGCTCCAAGGAGTTCCCTGGCGTGGCAGTTCTTCAGACAATGTGCTGACGACAAGACACGAGTGGTTTGCACGCTGTGAAATCAGAACCTGAAGCGAGGCATAAACGTTCTCAACCTGAGCACAACCTGGCATCTAAGTGCAAAGCACGAGCTGCAGTGGAGTAGACACCTCAAAAACAAAGAAAGGTCTCTGACTCCTCCTG
This sequence comes from Bufo bufo, assembly GCF_905171765.1. Lineage (NCBI taxonomy): Eukaryota > Metazoa > Chordata > Amphibia > Anura > Bufonidae > Bufo > Bufo bufo. Next base: position 569,683,677 of record NC_053391.1, on the reverse strand, counting down.
CTTCCTCCTCTGCTGCAGTCTCAGCCTCTTCATCCACCTCTGGAGTGACAGTGCCACCTGCCACCCCGCAAACAGAGGATCTGCCAGAAACACCACCACCTGGGTCACCAAGCATCTCCACAATGTCCCACGGAAGCGTTCAGCTTTCCATCTCCCAAACACTGGAGCGGAAGAGGAAGTACTCACCAGCGATCACTGGCCCTGAATGCCAGTATTTCAAAGTTACTGGCATTCAGCTTGGTGGAGACGGAGAGTTTTATAAGCCTTATGGCATCTCCCAAACACTGGAGAGGAAGTACCCCCCTTCCCACCCGCGATCCCTAGCCCTGAATGCCTGCATTTCTAAATTTCTGGCCTTTGAAATGCTGTTATTCCGTCTGGTGGAGACGGATAGTTTTAAAGGCCTTATGGCGGTGGCTGTCCCACAGTACGTCGTGCCCAGCCGCCACTACTTTTCCAGGCGAGTCATTCCTTCTCTGCACAACCAAGTGGGGGATAAAATCAGGTGTGCACTGCGCAATGCCATCTGTGGCAAGGTGCACCTCACTACGGATACGTGGACCAGTAAGCACGGTCAGGGAAGTTATATCTCCATATCAGCACACTGGGCAAATGCAGTGGTGGCTGGGCCTGAGGCGGATAGCAGTTTGGCGCATGTCCTTCCACCACCGAGGATTGCAGGGCGCTTCAGTTTGCCTCCTGTTGCTTCCTCCTACTCAGCTTCCTCATCCTCTAGCAGCTCCTCATCCGGTCAGTACAATACCTTCACCACCAACTTCAGCACAACCAGGGGTAAACGACAGCAGGCAGTTTTAAAACGTATCTGTTTGGGTGACAAACCCCACATCACACAGGAGCTGTGGACGGGCCTTGAACAACAGACCAATGAGTGGTTGGTGCCATTGAGCCTCAAGCCCGGCCTGGTAGTGTGCGATAATGGGTGAAATCTCGTAGAAGCTCTGGGACTAGCCGGTTTGACGCACATCCCTTCCCTGGCGCATGTGCTGAATTTGGTGGTGCAGAGATTCATAAAAAATTACCCCGATATGTCAGAGCTGCTGCATAAAGTGCGGGCCGTCTGTGCGCGCTTTCGGCGTTCTCACCCTGCTGCTGCTCGCCTGTCAGCGCTGCAGCGTAACTTCGGCCTTCCCTCTCACCACCTCATATGCGACGTGCTCACAAGGTGGAACTCCACCTTGCACATGCTGGCCAGACTGTGCGAGCAGCAGCAGGCGATAGTGGAGTTTCAGCTGCAGCATGCACGGGTGAGTCGCTCTGCAGAACAGCACCACTTCACCACCAATGACTGGGCCTCCATGCGAGACCTGTGTTCCTTGTTGCGCTATTTCGAGTTCTCCACCAACATGGCAAATGTCGATAACGCCATTCTCAGCATTACTATCCCACTTCTATGCCTCCTTGAAAAAACGCTCCTGGTGATGATGGAAGAGGATATGGCACAGGAGGAGGAAGAGGGATCATTTCGTAGAGTTTCCGGCCAGTCATTCCCAAGTGGCTCCGAGGGTGGGTTCCTGCACCCACAAACCCAAGGTACACAATTGTCCAGCCAGGGCACAGTTCTGGAGGATGAGCAGGTGGAGGATGAAGAGGAGGAGATGGAGGAGGAGGAACTATGTTCACAGCAGGGTGGCACTCAGACCAGCTCATGGCCTTCACTGGTGCATGGATGGGGGAATACAGAGGACACAAACGATACACTTTCCACAGAGGGCAGCTTTTCGTTGCCTCTGGGCAGCCTGGCACACATGAGCGATTACATGCTGCAGTGTCTCCGCAACGACCGCCGAGTTGCCCACATTCTAACTTGTGCTGATTACTGGGTGGCCACGCTGCTGGATCTCCATTACAAGGACAAGGTACCGTCCTTAATTCCGTCACTGGAGCGTGATCGTAAGATGCGCGAGTACAAGCGCACGCTGGTAGACGTGCTGCTGGTGGCATTCCCACCTGACAGCAGGGGCACAGTGGAAACACAAGGCGAAGGCAAAGGAGGAGGAAGAGGTCACCAACGCAGCTGGGGCACCGCCAGCACCTCAGAAGGCAGGGTTAGCATGGCTGAAATGTGGAAAAGCTTTGTCAGCACGCCACAACAACCAGCACCACCAGCTGATATGGAATGTCTTAGCAGGAGGCAGCATTTCACCAACATGGTGGAGCAGTATGTGTGCACACGCCTACACGTACTGAATGACGGGTCTGCCCCCTTCAACTTATGGGTCTTCAAATTGGGCACATGGCCTGAGCTTGCCCTTTATGCCTTGGAGGTGCTGGCCTGCCCTGCAGCCAGTGCATCATCTGACCGTGTGTTTAGCACGGCAGGGGGAGTCATCACAGACAAGCACAGCCGCCTGTAAACAGCCAATGTGGACAAGCTTACGTTCATTAAAATGAACCAGGCATGTATCCCACAGGACTTGTCCGTACCTTGTGCAGAATAGACATGTATACTGGCTTTAACTAGCCATTGTTATACTACAGCGCAATTGCTCATTCTTGTATTTTGGATATTTCACACTCATTTGGAGTGTACACTAATAAAAAATAAAAAAATTAAAACAAAAAAACAGTGTTGGCTACCTCGTCCTCCTCCAACGCTGCTTCCACCTACAATGCTACGTTTACCACCTCCTCAAACTCGTTGTCACGGATGATGTTGCAAATAGCTGGAACCTATGAATAAACGTCCGACTGGCTTGATCCCAAACTAAGGAGCATATAGGTGAGCCCTATATGCTCTCCCTGACTGCTATGTCCATGCAAGGGTCTCAATGGTAGACGATTGCATGCCCACGTACCGAAGACTGTGTGACACCTGAAAACCCTATAATAGTAAGGGGACATGACCACCGGCTCCCTGCACTTAATACGGACGGAGTCAGGGTCACCTAGAATCAAGCCAGCAAGGAAACACAATACATGAAAAGACTTTTCTGAGCGAACAGCAGCAGCAGCCTCCAGCAGTGAACACTTCATCCAGGAAGTAGTATAAACCGCAAAGTGAGGCAGTATGGGAGGGAATATAAAGGGAGACGATTAGTCTAAATAGGTGACACCTGGGAGAAGGAAAGGAGATGAGAAAGTGAAACCAAAACAAATAACGTCATGCTAGAGGTAGAGAAGGACGTCTGCCAGACCTTCTCACAGAACTGGCGGTGACAGTACCCCTCCCTCTACGGGTGGACTTCGGACACTCAGAGCCCACCTTCTCGGGATGAGACCTATGGAAAGCCATGATGAGACCCACATCCTCTCCTCAGGACCATAACCCTCCCAATAAACAAGGTGCTGGAGAGAAGCACAGATAATACGAGAATCCACAATCCTAGAGACCTGAAATTCAAGATTACCATCAACAACAATCGGAGGAGGAGGCAAAGAGGAGGGTACAGTGGGTTGGACATAAGGTTTTAATAGGGACCTGTGAAAAACATTATGGATCTTCCAAGTCTGAGGAAGATCAAGACGGAAGGCAACGGGATTGATGACGGACAAGATCTTGTAAGGCCCAATAAACTTAGGACCCAACTTCCAGGAGGGAACCTTCAGTTTGATATTCTTTGTAGACAACCACACCAGATCACCCACATTCAGGTCCGGACCAGGCACACGTCTCTTATCCGCCACACGCTTATATCTCTCACTCATCCTCTTCAGATTACCCTGAATCTTTTGCCAAATAAATGACAAAGACGAGGAAAATCTCTCCTCATCAGGTAAACCAGAAGACCCCTCTCCAGAGAATGTCCCAAACTGCGGATGAAACCCATATGCACCAAGAAATGGTGACTTATCAGAGGACTCCTGGCGACGGTTTTTTAAGGCAAACTCAGCAAGGGACAAAAAAGAATACCAATCCTCCAGATTCTCCGCCACAAAACAGCACAGATATGTCTCCAGATTCTAATTAACGCGTTCGGTCTGACCATTCGACTGCGGGTGAAAAGCAGAAGAGAACGACAACTGAACCCCCAAGTGAGAACAGAAAACCTTCCAGAATCTGGAAACAAATTGCGTGCCCCAATCAGAAACGATGTCTGAAGGAATGCCATGCAATTTAACAATATGATAAACAAACGCTTGCGCCAGCGTTTTAGCATTGGGTAACCCAGGAAAGGGAATGAAATGTGCCATTTTGCTAAAACGACCACTACCACTAGAATCACAGTCTTCCCCGAGGAACGAGGCTGGTCCGTAATGAAGTCCATGGTCAGATGCGTCCAAGGACGGGAAGGAATGGGTAACGGGAGGAGAGAACCCGATGGCCGTGAATGAGGGACCTTGGCACGAGCGCAGGTGTCGCAGGCTACCCCAAAACCCTCAACCTTCAGCCAAAATGGGACCCAGGTCTTCAAAGTCCCCCCTCCCGGAAAACAACGTGACAGGGCATCCGCCTTCACATTTTTAACCCCAGGGCGGAACGTAACAACAAAATTAGACCTAGAAAAGAACAAAGACCATCTGTCTCGGGTTCAGACGCTTGGCCGATTCCAAGTAGGCCAGATTCTTATGGTCTGTAAACACAGTAATAGGGTGTCTGGCTCCCTCTAACCAATGGCGCCATTCCTCAAAAGCTAATTTGATGGCCAACAACTCCCTATCTCCCACATCGTATTTTCTCTCTGCAGAGGAGAGTTTCCTTGAGAAAAAGGCACACGGTCGCCATTTGGCAGGAGAGGGACCCTGAGATAAGACCGCACCCACACCCACCTCAGAAGCATCCACCTCAATAATAAAAGGTAGAGAGACATCAGGTTGTACCAAAATGGGAGCAGAAGCAAAACTCTCTTTAATACTTGAAAAAGCTTTAAGCGCATCTACCAACCACGAGGAAAAATCCACCCCCTTTTTTAGTCATATCAATGAGTGGCTTTACAACAGAGGAATAATTCAAAATGAACTTTCTGTAATAATTGGCAAAACCCAAAAACCGCATCAGCGCCTTCTGATTCTCAGGAAGCTCCCAATCAAGCACAGCGCGGACCTTTTCAGGGTCCATCCGAAAACCAGAAGCGGAGAGAAGAAAACCAAGAAATTGAATCTCCGGAACCGCAAACACACATTTTTCCAGTTTAGAGTACAATTTATTCTCCCGCAGAATCAGCAAGACCTGACATAGGTGGTCCCGATGAGTCTTGAAATCAGGAGAAAAAATCTAAATGTCATCTAGATACACCAGTACAAATTTCCCCATTAAATGATAAAAAATGCTGTTCACAAAATGTTGGAAGACGGCCGGCGCATTCATCAAACCAAAGGGCATAACCAAATTCTCGAAATGACCCTCAGGGGTATTGAAGGCCGTCTTCCATTCGTCCCCTTCCCTGACCCTGACTAGGTTATATGCCCCTCTTAAATCCAACTTAGAAAAAACTTTAGCCCCAACAATCTGGTTAAACAGGTCCTGGATCAGAGGAAGCGGATATGGGTCACGAATCGTGATACGGTTCAGCTCCCTGAAATCCAGACAAGGTCTTAAAGAAGCATCTTTTTTCTTAACAAAAAAAAAAACTGCGGCAACAGGTGACTTCGAGGGTCGGATGTGTCCCTTTCTCAGGCTCTCAGAGATATAAGTACGCATAGCGACCCTTTCAGGTTGGGAGAGATTGTATAGTCGTGATTTTGGCAGCTTGGCGCCTGGGATGAGATTAATAGGGCAGTCGTACTCCCCGATGAGGGGGCAACTCCTGAACACCAGTCTCGGAAAACACATCCGAAAGTTCAGAGAGAAAAGATGCACAGTTTTGGTAGAAACCTCTGAAAGAGATGCCGTGAAGCAATTCTCTCTGCAAAACTCACTCCAACCATTTATTTGCCTTGCTTGCCAATCAATGGTGGGGTTATGTTTAGTGAGCCAGGGTAGCCCCAACACTAGAGGAGTAGGTAATCCGCTTAAGATGAAACATGACATATCCTCAACATGAGCGTCACCCACAGTCAAATGGATATTGTGAACTATGCCCTTTAACGATCTTTGAGAAAGTGGAGCGGAATCGATAGCAAAAACAGGTATATCATTTTCCAAAGTGCATACCTGTAAATCATGAGTTGTTGCAAATTGATTATCAATGAGATTGACAGCTGCTCCACTATCTACAAAAATCTCACAAACAATGTTCTTGCTGTCTAGCGCCACCCTGGCAGGTAGGAGAAAACGGGAACTACAAACAAACGGCAAACCATCAATTTCCGCATAAACCTTGCCAATAGTAGCAAATGGAAAGGTTTTAGAGGTTTTATTTTATTTTGTTTTGTTTTGTTTTTATTACCCTCAGAAAACTTCATGAATCTCCTAGAGGGGCAAACATTAGCTAAATGATTTATACCCCCACAACAGAAACAAACCCTCCTCTGAGAGTTGAATCCTCTACTGTCAGAGGCAAGCAAACCCAGCTGCATGGCCTCCTCCTCAGAGGGGATTGAGACAGACTGAGACCCCTGCGCACTGAATAAGACAGCCCCACTGTCCTTGGGCTGAATATGACAGGAAAGAGTAGTCTCCTCTCTCTCTAAGACGCCTGTCAATACGAACAGCTAGAGACATGGCTGACTCTAACGACACTGGTCTCTCATGAAAAGCGAATGCATCTTTCAATCTTTCTGAAAGACCATGGCAAAATTGACTTCGGAGTGCAGCATCATTCCAACCAGTATCAGCTGCCCATCTCCGAAATTCAGAACAATATATCTCTGCAGAGTGTTTACCCTGGCATAAAAAACGCAGTTTAGATTCGACCAGAGCAATACGATCCAGGTCATCATATCTGCCCCAGGGCTACAAAAAATTCATCCACCGATTGGAGGGGTCGTGCCCCCACCGGCAGCGAAAAGGCCCGAGACTGAGCGTTATTCCTGAGCAGCGAGATGATGATCCCCACCCTCTGCTCCTCATCACCAGAGGAATTGGGAAGTAGGCGAAAATGGAGTTTGCAAGCCTCTCTAAAGCGAACAAAATTCTCACTACCCCCGGAGAACGTATCCGGAAGCGAGATCTTAGGCTCAGAACAAACTCCATGAACGCCAGCAGAACCGGTCACTTGAAACTGAGACACAGTTTTACAGAGATCTGCTACCCCTGACTGCTATGCACATGCAAGGGTCTCGATGGTAGACGATTGCATGCCCACGTACCTAAGTCTGTGTGACACCTGAAAACCCTATAATAGTGAGGGGACACGACCACCGGCTCCCTGCACTTAATACGGACGAAGTCAGGGTCACCTAGAATCAAGCCACCAAGGAAACACAATAAAGTAAAGGACTTATCTGAGCAAACAGCAGAAGCAGCCTCCAGCAGTGAACACTTCATCCAGGAAGTAGTATAAACCGCAAAGTGAGGCAGTATGGGAGGGAATATAAAGGAAGACGATTAGTCTAAATAAGTGACACCTGGCAGAAGGAAAGGAGATGAGAAAGTGAAACCAAATCAAAGAACATCATACAAGAGGTAGAGAAGAACGTCTGCCAGACCTTCTCACAGAACTGGCGGTGACAATGTCCTATTATTGTCCGCATAACGAACAAGGATACTACTGTTCTATTAGGGGCAAGCTGTTCCGTTCTGCAAAATAGGGAATGCTCATGAAGTCATCCGCATTTTTTACGGATCTGTGTTTTGCGGACCGCAAAATACATACGGTCGTGTGCATGAGCCCTTGGAGGTCTGGAATGCTGTCAGTGTTATCCAATACATTCCAGACCTCTAAGGCCCCTTTCACATGAGCGAGTTTTCCGCGTGGGTGCAACGCGTGCCGTGAATGCATAGCACCCGCACTGAATCCTGACCTATTCATTTCAATGAGTCTGAGCACATGAGCGTTTTATTCACGCATCAGTTCTGCTGAAATTGCCCTTGTTTTAGATGTTTTATTCACACATCAATGTTTTGGTCAGTGATTTACATCAGTGATTGTTAACCAAAACCAGGATTGGAGCCTTCACAGACATAAGGTATAAGGGAAAAATCTGCCCCCTGTTCTGTGTTTAGAACCGTACCTGGTTTTGGCTCAAAATCACTGATGAAAATCACTGACCGAACACTGACATGTGAATAAGGCCTCATGTACACGACGGTATGTATTTTGCGGTCCGCAAAAGATACGGATGACGTTCGTGTGCATTCCGTATTTTGTGGAACGGAACAGCTGGCCCCTAATAGAACAGTACTATCCTTGTCCGTAATGCGGACAATAATAGGACATGTTCTATTTTTTTGTGGAACGGAAATACGGACATACGGAAACGGAATGCAGATGGAGTACCTTCCGTTTTTTTTGCGGACCCATTGAAATGAATGGTTCTGTATACGGTCCGCAAAAAAACGGGACGGACACGGAAATAAAATACGTATATGTAGCCTTAGGCCTCATGCACACGACCGTATGTGTTTTGCGGTCCGCAAATTGCAGATCCGCAAAAAAAAAAAAACGGATGAAGTCCGTTTGGCATAGTTTTTTGTTTTTTGAGGATCCATTATATATGCCTATCCTTGTCCACAAAACGGACAAGAATAGGACATGCTCTATTTTTTGGCGGAATGGAACCAAGGACAATGGACGCGGAAAACAAACGGTTTACTCTCCGCATCTTTAAACAGCTCCATAGAAATGAATGGGTTCGCATCCTATCCGCAAAAAAAATGGAATGGGCGCGGAAACAAAATACGTTCGTGTGCATTTAGCCTAAGGCTTAATTCAAAAGTTTTCTAACTTTTGCTACTTTTTCCAACCTTTTTATATAGGTGCTACTTTTCTTGGCGGCTGAATTTGACGCAACAACAGTCTAATTTCTACTCCACCCCAGGGCTGGAGTACTTTTCTTTGTCTGTTTTCAGTGGCGAAGTAAGACTTTTTTGCATTAAAAGTTGCATTTTACGGGTAACGTACAACTTTTTCTGCAAAGATGCAACTTTTTCATGTGCAAATAAATTAAACCAGTCTAAGTGAATATGAACCTGTCTAACTGAAAAACAACCACCAGAGGTCAGGCTAATAAAGATATGCCGAATCTAACTTATCAACTGCTGTGCAACTTTTAGTAAATACTCAGCAAAAGAAAGACAGACTAATGAAATACGCCTGTGTAATTTTAAGCCTAAAAAAAAAAGCCTCTTTCGACTATTTAGAATTTTTAGACTAAGACTACATGCATACAACCGTATGTGTTTTGCGGTCCGCAAATTGAGGATCGCCCCAAAAAACGGATGACATTCGTATGCCATCCGTTTTTTTGGCGGATCCATTGTAACAATGCCTAAAACGGACAAGAATAGGACTTGTTTTTTTTTTGTGGGACTACGGAACGGACATACGGATGCGGATAGCACACGGTGTGCTGTCCGCATTTTTTGTGCATGAGGCCTAATTCAGAAGTTTTATAACTATTTATGTAGGTGTGCCTTTTTTTTGCCTGAATTTGTTGCAAGAACAGTTTAATTTCTACTCCACCCAAGGGCTGGCGTACTTTTCTTTGTCTGTTTTCAGTGGTGAAGTGCGACTTTTTTTGCATTAAAAGTCACACTTTCCAGGAGATGTTCGACTCTCTCCACAAAGATGCAACTTTTTTCATGCACAAATAAATTAGACCAGTCTAAAGGCCCCTTTCACACGGGCGAGATTTCCGCGTGGGTGCAATGCGTGAGGTGAACGCATTGCACCCGCACTGAATCCGGACCCATTCATTTCTATGGGGCTGTGCACATGAGCGGTCATTTTCACGCATCACTTTTGCGTTACATGAAAATCGCAGCATGCTCTATATTGTGCGTTTTTCACGCAACGCAGGCCCCTTAGAATGAATGGGGCTGCGTGAAAATCGCAAGCATCCGCAAGCAAGTGCGGATGCGGTGCGATTTTCAGGCACAGTTGCTATGAGACGATCGGGATGGGGACCCGATCTTTATTATTTTCCCTTATAACATGGTTATAAGGGAAAATAATAGCATTCTGAATACAGAATGCATAGTACAATAGGGCTGGAGGGGTTAAAAAAATAATAATAATAATTTAACTCACCTTAATCCACTTGTTCGCGCAGCCGGCTTCTCTTCTGTCTTCTTCTTTGAGGAATAGGACCTTTGATGACGTCACTACGCTCATCACATGGTCCGTCACATGATCCGTCACAATGTTAAAAGATCATGGGATGGACCATGTGATGAGCGCAGTGACGTCATCAAAGGTCCTTCCTCAAAGAAGAAGACAGAAGAGATGCCGACTGTGAGAACAAGTGGATTAAGGTGAGTTAAATTTTTTTTTTACATTTTTTAACCCCTCCAGCCCTATTGTACTATGCATTCTGTATTCAGAATGCTAGTATTTTCCCTTATAGCCATGTTATAAGGGGAAATAATACAATCTACACAACCCCGATCCCAAGCCCGAACTTCTGTGAAGAAGTTCGGGTCTGGGTACCACATTCAGTTTTTTATCACGCGCGCGAATGCAATCGCAGTCAAGACTGATTGCAATTGAGTACCTACTCTCGCGGGTTTGCCGCAATGCATCCGGACCTTATCCGGACACGCTCGTGTGAAAGAGGCCTAAGGCCCCTTTCACAACAAGCGAGTTTTCCGCGCAGGTGCAATGTGTGGCATGAACGCATAGCACCCGCACTGAATCCGGACCCATTCATTTCAATGGGTCTGTGTACATGAGCGTTTTTTTTTTACGCAGCAGTTTTGCGTTGCATGAAAAACGCAGCATGTTCTATATTCTGTGTTTTTCACGCAGCCCTGGCCCCATAGAAGTGAATGAAAAACGCATTGCATCCGGAAGCAGGTGCGGATGCAATGCGTTTTTCACTGATGGTTGCTAGGAGATGTTGTTTGTAAACCTTCAGTTTTTTATCACGAGTGTGAAAAACGCATCAAAACGCATTGGCAGAAAAAACTGAACGCAATTGCAGACAAAACTGACTGAACTTGCTTGCAAAATCGTGCGAATTTCACTGAACGCACCCTGAACGCATCCAGACCTAATCCGTCACGCTTATGTGAAAGGGGCCTAAGTGAATATGATCCTGTTTAACTGAAAAACAACCACCAGAGGTCAGACTAATACCAATATTGCGACTTTTAATAAACACTCGACAAGAAAAAGACACCCGAATCAAATACGCCTACCTAATTTTATAGCCAAAAGCAGGTGAACTTGATAAATGTGCCCAGAAATTTCCAGGCATAAGGCCTCCTGCACACAACCGTTTTTTTCCGCGTTTACTGGTCGTTTTTTGCGTTCTGTATACGGTTCGTATACGGAACCATTCATTTCAATGGTTCCGAAAAAATAACGGAATGTACTCCGTATGCATTCCGTTTCCGTATTTCCGTATTTCTTTTCCATTAAAAGATAGAACATGTCCTATTATTGCCCGCAAATCACATTCCGTGGCTCCATTCAAGTCAATGGGTCCGCAAAAAAAAGGTACACATACGGAAATGCGTATGTCTTCCGTATCCGTTCCGTTTTTGTGGAACCATCTATTGAAAATGTTATGCCCAGCCCAATATTTTCTATGTAATTACTGTATACTGTATATGCCATACGGAAAAACAGAACGGAAAAACGGAACAGAAATGGAAACACAACAAAAACAAAAAACGGAACAACGGATCCGTAAAAAACGGACCGCAAAACACTGAAAAAGCCATACGGTCGTGTGCAGGAGGCCTAAATGTTAGTAAATTTGCTGAGGCTGGAGTCCCGTCCCCGCATGGCCTCCGACATGCCCACAACGGTGGTGTTCGTGTGATGTTTATGTTGCATTAAAACAGACAATAATAGGACATGTTCTATGTTTTTTGCGGGGCTGTGGAACGGACATATGGATGTGGACAGCACATGTATTGAAATTAAAGGGTCCACTTCCGATCTGCAAAAAATACGGATTAAAAATACAGTTGTGTGAATGGGGCCTTAAGCCTCATTTACATGTCCGTGTCTGTGTTCAAATCCGTGAGCAGGTGGTCAGTGATGCATCCGTGAAGGATCCGTGGGTCCATTTTTTGCTGTCCGTGTGCCATCCGTGTTTTACTGACACTGAACAGCTGAAAAATTATTTTTAAAACATCTCTTTCTAATCATCCATGTTGCATCCGTGGCTTTCACGGACCCTTAGACTATAATGGGTGTGATGGATGCAACTGTGCTAAAACACTGATGTGTGAATACACACATTAAAATGAATTGGGGACGTGTGCTGTCCGCGGAGAACACGTACAACACACGTCCGTGGAACACTGACATGTAAATGGTGCCTTAGGCCTAGTTCACACGAACGTATGGCTTTTATAGTTTTTTGCGGTCCGTTTTTCACGGATCCGTTGTTCCGTTGTGTTTCCATTTCCTTTCCGTTTTTCCGTATGGCATATACAGTATACAGTAATTACATATAAAAAATTGGGCTGGGCATAACATTTTCAATAGATGGTTCAGAAAAAACGGAATGGATACGGAAGACATACGGAAGCATTTCCGTATGTGTTCCGTTTTTTTTTGTGGACCCATTGACTTTAATGGAGCAACGGAACGTGATTTGCGGCCAAATATAGGACATGTTCTATCTTTCAACGGAACGGAAAAACGGAAATACGGAAACGGAATGCATACGGAACACATTCCGTTTTTTTTTGCGGAACCATTGAAATGAATGGTTCCGTATACGGACCGGATACGGAACACACAAAAACGGCCCGTACACCCGCAAAAAAAACGTTTGTGTGAACTAGGCCTTACACTCTGGGTTTTCATCCACAACGTGTGCACTGCCAAGTTTTGATCAGGTTTTCAGATGCAGTTTTTGAAGCTAAAACCAGGTGTGGATTCAAAACTAGAGTCTGCCCTTCCCACTACCCCTCCTTTCATGATCCACACCTGGTTTCAGCTTTAGAACTGCATTTAAAAACCTGATTTAAAATCTGACTGTGCGGCTGTATCCTCAGACGCTGTGGCTGGAGCCGTGTAAGACTGACTTGGCAGTGGATTGAATCCCTTTGAATGCTGTTACTGTGGTGAATGAAATAACTACTATGCACTCACTGGAGACTGAAGGTAGGACTATACTGCAACATGTATTTTACAACTGATCTGGTTGTAAGGCTATTGTAGTTATATAATGCTGGTACCACAAGCAGATCTAAGTGTACTGAGTGCTTCCCATGTGTAAAAAGCAATACATACAGTATATTGGTTCAATGGCTGTACTGCTGTAAAGAGATCTTTGGTGTTGCAGCCAAGATCGCCATGTAGCCCCAGCCTTGGGCTCCATTCACACGTCTGCAAAACGGGTCCGCATCCTTTCCGCAATTTTGCGGAATGGGTGCGGACCCATTCATTCTCTATAGGGACGGAATGGATGCGGACAGCACACAGTGTGCTGTCTGCAGCCGCAATTGCGGAGCGCGGCCCCCGATTTTTGGGTCCGCAGCTCCGCAAAAAGATAGAGCATGTCCTATTCTCGTCCGCAGCTTGCGGACAAGAATAGGCATTTCTATGGGGGTGACGGGCTGGTGTGTTGCGGACCTGCAATTTGCGGGTCCGCAACACACCACGGACGTGTGAATGGAGCCTTAACCAGGTATTCCAGTTTTTTATTTTCTTAACTTGCTTATATAATAAGAAAATTATACAATGATGTAGCCCAGTGATGGGCAAACTGCGGCTCCCCAGCTGTTATAAAACTACAAATCCCATCATGCCCTGCTGTAGGCAGACTGGGCATACTGGGAGTTGTAGTTTTACAACATATATCAGTCCTGTGTAATGCATCCGTGGCCTAATTGAAACATGGAATCAGTCATGTGACAACCTACACATCTTGTAATTTCTAACAGTGTTAGGCCTCTTGCACACGACCGTATGTATTTAGCAGTGCACAAAAAAATATGGGTGACATCCGTGCGCATTCAGTATTTTGCGTAATGGAACAGCTGGCCCCTAATAAAACAGTACTATCCTTGTCAATAATAGGACATGAGAGATAATAATAATAATATTATTATTATTATTATTTGCAAAAAAGAAACGGGACACTGAAAGAAAATATGTTCGTGTGCAAGAGGCTTTAGGGCTCATGCACACGAACATAGACTGTTTTGCAGTCTGCAAATCACGGATACTGGCTGTGTGCGCTCTGCATTTTGCAGAATGGACCATCCAGGCCATATTAGAACTACTATCCTTTTCCGTAATGTAAGCACATTGTATGGATGCTACAGGACAGACATACAGATGTGGACATCTTTTGTGGCTCCATTGAAGTGAATTCACCTGTTAGATACCTGGGTAGTTAATGAAAAGCCATGTCACATGATACTTCTGAGGGTCAATGAAGCATTTCAGCTCTCTCAATGGAGCCTTTGTCAAGCTTGACAAAGGCTCCATTGAGAGAGCTGAAATGCTGCATTGCTGTTGGGTGTAATAAAATCCACCTTTTTTCATCAGAAGACCGGAGTGCTGGCCTCATTTCATAGATTTTATTCTAGTGTGTGTGTGTGTGTGTGTGTGTCAAACGTTCAGACAATACACTGGCTGCAGGGCAGGCCAGCACCTCCAAGGCATAAAGGGCAAGCTCAGGCCATGTGCCCAATTTGGAGACCCAGAAGTTGAAGGGGGCAGACCCATCATTCAGTACGTGTAGGCGTGTGCACACATACTGCTCCACCATGTTGCTGAAATGCTGCCTCCTGCTAATACGTTCCATATCAGCTGGTGGTGCTGGTTGTTGTGGCGTGCTGACAAAGCTTTTCCACATTTCGGCCATGCTAGCCCTGCCTTCTGAGGTGCTGGTGGTGCCCCAGCTGCGTTGGGCGACCACTTCCTCCTCTGGCTTCACCTGGTGCTACTATTGTGCCCCCGCTGTCAGGTGGGAATGCCACCAGCAGCGCGTCTACCAGTGTGCGCTTGTACTCGCACATCTTACGATCACGCTCCAGTGACTGAATTAAGGACGGTACGTTGTCCTTGTAATGGGGATCCAGCAGCGTGGCCACCCAGTAATCAGCACAAGTTAGAATGTGGGCAACTCGGCGGTCGTTGCGGAGACACTTCAGCATGTAATCGCTCATGTGTGCCAGGCTGTCCAGAGGGAACCCCCCCCCCCTCCCCCTTACCACAGCCAAGCATCAGTGATGGCCATGAGCTGGTTTGGGTGCCACCCTGCTGTGAACACTGTTCCTCCTCCTCCATCGCCAGAAGCGTTTCAGTGAACGCCGAAAGCGCGCACAGACGGCCCGCACTTTCTGCAGCAGCTCTGACATATCTGGGTAATTTTTAAGGAACCTCTGCACCACCAAAGTCAGCACATGCGCCAGGCAACGGATGTGCGTCAAACCGGCTAGGCCCAGAGCTACTGCGAGATTTCGCCCATTATCGCACACCACCAGGCCGTGCTTGAAGTTCACTGGCACCATCCACTCATCGTTCTGTTGTTCAAGGCCCATCCACAGCTCCTGCGCAGTGTGGGGTTTGTCCTCCAAACAGATAAGTTTTAAAACTGCCTGCTGTCGTTTACCCCTGGCTGTGCTGAAGGTGTTGCGCTGACCGGATGAGAAGGTGGTAGAGGATGAGGAAGCAACAGGAGGCAAAGAGAAGCGTCCTGCAATCCGCGGTGATGGAAGGAAATGCGCCAAACTGCTATCCGCCTCAGGCCCAGCTGCCACTGCATTTACCCAGTGTGCTGTTAGAGAGATATAACGTCCCTGACCATGCTTACTGGTCCACGTATCCGTAGTTAGGTAGACCTTGCCACAGATGGTGTTGCGCAGTGCACACCTGATTTTTGTCCCCCACTTTTTTGTGCAGGGAAGGGATGGCTCGTCTGGAAAAGCAGTGTCGGCTCGGCACAACGTACTGTGGGACAGCCACTGCCATAAGGCTTTTAAAACTCTCCGTCTCCACCAAGCTGAATGCCAGTAACTTTGAAATACTGGCATTCAGGGCCAGTGATCGCTGGTGAGTACTTCCTCTTCCGCTCCAGTGTTTGGGAGATGGAAAGCTGAACGCTTCCGTGGGACACTGTGGAGATGCTTGGTGACCCTGGTGGTGTTGCTGGCAGATCCTCTGTTTGCGGGGTGGCAGATGGCACTGTCACTCCAGAGGTGGATGAAGAGGCCGAGACTGCAGCAGAAGAGGAAGCGGGAGGAGCCAGAGACCTTTCTTGGTTTTTGAGGTGTCTACTCCACTGCAGCTCATGCTTTGCACTTAGATACCTGGTCATGCAGGTTGTGCTCATGTTGAGAGAGTTTTTGCCTCTCTTCAGGCTCTGATTGCACAGCGTGCAAACCACTCGTGTCTTGCAGCGTTGGGCAGTAGCAGGCGTACTGTCTGGGGGACGGCCACTCTGCTTTTGCACCCTGCTCCCTCTTCTGCTGTGCTATTGGCTCTGTGCAACCACGCCTCCTCCTCCGAACTACACAGGTCACTCGCATGATCTTGATTCCATGTGGGGTCGAGGACCTCATCGTCCTCCACATCATCTTCCACCCAGTCTTCACCCCTGCCCTCCTTGTCGGTCTGCACACTTTCAAAAGCCACAGCAGTTGGCACCTGTGTTTCGTCATCATCTGAGACGTGCTGCGGTGGTCCTCCCATTTACTCATCTTGAAACCTAAGTGGTCGGGCATCGGTGCACTCAGCCCTGCCCCTGCCCCAAAAGTGGAAGAGAATGTGGATGGCCCTGTAAAACCCTGCTAGCATAGTCATCAAAAAGCAGAAGAGACTGCTGCATGACTTGGGGCTCAGACTGCTTGGCTGATTTGCAAGGGGGTGAGGTGAGAGACTGATGGACATCGGCTGCAGGTGCCAACTCTGATCTTTTCAGTAGGAGACTGGGTTGCTGACAGTGCCGCCAGTTCCTTCACATTGTCTCCCACCCAATCTACTATCGCCTGTACTTGTTCTGGCCTCTCCATTCGTAGAGCCGCATTAGGCCCGACCAAATACCGCTGAAGGTTCTGTCGCCTACTCGCACCTGAGGAAGGGGTTTCACTTGTGCGTGTAGCTGGCACAGATCGACCACGTCCTCTCCCTGCAACAGGAGCTCCACCAGCAGCACCACGACCGGGGCCATGTCCCTTATTCGACGCTCTCCTCATTCTCCACCAAATTTAGTATTTGGCCCAAAATGTAGTATATAAAATGTAGAATATAATTGCAGTATTTCAAGCTTCTATTTGACTGTCACAAATACATATATGCTGTGCTGGTGCACAGAACTTGCATAAAATGGCCGCCACCCACCTAACAGACGGATAAAAGTTCGTTTTCTGGGTCACTGGGCTCTGGGCAGGGTAACAAGATTGTGCACTGCACAGTATATCGCACCCCTCTGTGTATCACACATATAGATGGCACACCTATACTAGTGCTTAAAAGGACTTTTGTGGCCCTATTAGCGTTTGGTGTCCCTAAAAGCCTGTCCCTGCTCCACACAGCAACCTCTCCCTACACTGGCAAAACACTAAATGTAAAATGGCGGCCTGATCAGGTTTATTTATAAGGTAGGGGGTATGTCCATGTGCTGAAATGTCTCAATTGGCTGTCCTGTACCACCTGATGGATGTCTCATGGGTCAAAGTTCTTCATAATGTAAAAGAATATGGCAGGCGCGAATTTCTCCATATGTTCGGCGAACACTCAAAAGACCGCCGGGCGAACCGCAAGGCCATCTCTACCCAGCATGGCCTCCGACACTCCCACACAGATGACACACGTGTGTGTATATTTTTTATTTCTTTCTTTTTGTGGACCAATTGTAAAAATGCCTATTCTTGTCCACAAAACAGACATTAATAATTTTTGCATGTTTTTTGCGGGGCTGTGGAACGGACATATGGATGCGGACAGTACACGGTATTGAAATGAATGGGTCCACATCTGATCCGCAAAAAAAAAAAAAAGTGATTGTGTGAATGGTGCCTTACACTGTGGGTTTTCATCCACAACGTGTGCACTGCCAAGTTTTGATCAGGTTTTCAGATGCAATTTTTGAAGCTAAAACCAGGTGTGGATTCAAAACTAGAGTCTGCCCTTCCCACTACCTCTCCTCCTTTCATGATCCACACCTGGTTTCAGCTTTAGAACTGCATTTAAAAACCTGATTTCAAATCTGATTGTGCGGCTGTATCCTCAGACGCTGTGGCTGGAGCCGTGTAAGACTGACTTGGCAGTGGATTGAATCCCTTTGAATGCTGTTACTGTGGTGAATGAAATAACTACTATGCACTCACTGGAGACTGAAGGTAGGACTATACTGCAACATGTATTTTAGAACTGATCTGGTTGTAAGGCTATTGTAGTTATATAATGCCGGCACCACAAGCAGATCTAAGTGTACTGAGTGCTTCCCATGTGTAAAAAGCAATACATACAGTATATTGGTTCAATGGCTGTACTGCTGTAAAGAGATCTTTGGTCGTGCAATAGGTGTTGCAGCCAAGATTGCCATGTAGCCCCAGCCTTAAAGGGGTATTTCCTTTTTTATTTTATTTCTTTTTTAGCTTATTTGTTTACATAATAGGAAATCATACAATTTTCTAATATACATATACCATATTTTTCGCCCTGTAAGACACACTTGCCCATAAGACGCACCTAGGTTTTCAAGGAGGAAAATAACAAATATTTTGAACCAAAAGGTGTGCTTTTGGTGGGTTTTGAACTAATGGTGGTCTGTGGATGACACACTGTTATGGGGAGGGAGATCTGTGGGTGGCACATATATAACATCTTATGCTATATGTTTCATCCACCGGGCCCCTCCTCACAGCATTATTCATATGTAAACTGTAATCCATAACCTCTTAACTTTAGTTAAAGTAGCGCTATCCCGTGTACTACTATTTACTATCAAGCTCCCGTACCGTAGCAGGCAGAGCGGCCGGCAGCGTAATGTCACTCGCGTCACGTGCCTGCTTCATTCATAAAGTGGGAGGAGCGTGCGCAGGACATGAGTAAGTGACGTTACAGCTGCCTGCAACGGGAGCTTAATAGTAAGTAGTACACGGGATAGCGCTACTTTAACTAAAGTTAAGGATTACAGTTTACATATGAATAATGCTGTGAGCGGCGGGGCCCAGTGCAGAAGTATAGTGACTGCACGGGGCCCCGCCACGATTCCAGCAGTTGCCGCCCTCCTGCCCCTCCTCCCTCCCCCTGATGCATCGCCGTGCTGTGCAGCACCTCAGCTGGCAATGTAAAAAATGGCAGCGTTCGCCCCATAAGACGCACTGCCATTCCCCCCGCCCCCCACACTTTTGGGGGGGAAAGAAGTGTGTCTTAAAAATATGGTATTTAGAATTCTGTGTAATAAATAAATATATTTTTCCCCAGTCGTCTCCATGACAGCACAAACTGAGATTGCCTTCCTCTGATAGGACAGGAAAAAAGCACACAGGTTAAAATCCCCACCCCCACCCCTCCTCATCGCCAGTGTTTTTTCTGTCCTGTCAAGGAAGGAATGCCAGAGAGGTGCTGGGAGCTCTTCTGGGTTCCCTAGTCCTTCTTTTTTTTTTTTTTTACCTTTTTTTTTCTTCGCACCCTGCTACGGCCGGTTCCGGGGTCCGGCTCTTCCCTCCTCCAGGTGCGGTCTATGCCCGGGTCACCCTCATTCATGGTGATCCCGGCAAAGTTCCCTCTGCGGCGGCCCAGGCGGGCTTGAAGCAGTGCGGTAGGGCGGCTGGAGCAACGCCATGAAGCGCTTCCCTCCAGTCGCCAGGTGATGACGTCAGACGCCGGGAGGCTTGGCCAGCGTCGTGACGTCACGGAGGCCGCGGCCGGCGCCAATTTCAAAAAGGGATGCCGATTCGGACCACTCTGAGGCTTCCACGGTTCACCTTACCTGCTTACAGCAACGCAAGTGGACGGGAGCTGAGAAGATCAGCGCCCCTACCACCACTGGCTCAGGTCCTGAGCCCCCTACCACTCTGGGCGGTGTGAGTAGCCTGCTGGCACCTTTTTCATATTGCATATTTTCCCTGCAGTGGTTGACACTTTCCTCCCTTGTGTGTTGCAGGGAGAAAGAGTCTACCTCCTCTGTTAAATCCAGACCCAGGAAGTGCGGCGTCTGTTCTAAGCGCCTTCCTCAGGGTCCAAGTTACTGTGTAAAGACTGCACCTCAGTCCCACCTGCACTGCATCCCTCTCCCTCTTCATCAAAACAATGACATCATCCCGGTCGGAGGAAGGCTCAGCTCCTTTTTACGGGTTTGGGAACAAACCATCATGAATCCATATATATTAGGCATCGTAGAACATGGCTACACTATAGAACTGGATTCCCTTCCTCCGCAGAGGTTCGTCCTGACCAAGCTCACCAGGGGCCTCGAGTCTCCCTTATCCGAGGGCGTAAGAAACTTATTACGCCTGGGGGCAGTAGAAAGGGTCCCTGCCGGAGAATTGGGGAGGGGTCACTATTCCCCCTTATTCCTGGTCCGGAAATCGAATGGCAATTTTCGGATCATCATAAATTTAAAACCCCTGAACCAACACATCACCTACCACAAGTTCAGGCTGGAGACCGTCAAGTCAGCGGTGAAGCTCATCAAAAGGGGGTCTGTGATGGCTACAATAGATCTCTCCGATGCATACTTCCATATCCCAATACAGGTCCATTCCAGAAGATATCTGAGGTTTGTGGTGGAGCAAGGTGGGACAGTCCTCCACTATCAGTTCAGGTGCCTCCCGTTCAGCATATCATCGGCACCCCACATGTTCACCAAGGTTGTGGCGGAGGTCGTAGCCTCCCTAAGCAAGGAGGGGATAATAATTGTCCCTTACCTAGACGACCTGCTAATAGTAGCGGAAACCTCAGATCTCCTTCACAGACACATCCAAGTGGTTCTCTTGCGCCTCCAGAACTTGGGCTGGTTGGTCAACCGGGAGAAGACCAAAATGTTCCCAGACCATCGGAAGGTATTCCTGGGTATTCTCTTGGCTTCAGTTCTTCAAAAATCCTTTCTCCCTCCGCTAAAGGTACAGAAGCTGGGGTCAAGGGTCCTCCACTTCACAAAGCAGTCCCATTGCTCAATAAGGCAGGGCATGTAAATGCATCCTCCTGCATCCCTGCGGTGGCCTGAGCCCAATTCCATATGAGACCCTTACAGAAGCTGGTTCTAAAACAATGGAACAGGTATCGATCTTCCCTGGACCAAGGGTTGTCAGTGTCCCGGGAGGTGAAGGCTTCACTGGGCTGGTGGCTCAAGACCAAGAACCTGGAAACGGGAGTCCCATGGAGGCAGGAGGATGTGCTTTCCCTAACAACGGACGCTAGCTCTTGGGGCTGGGGGGCCCCTCACGGCCTCAGACTTTTCAGGGGATTTTGTCCAAGGACCAGAGAAGGATGTCCCCAAACCGCACGGAGTTCTCTGTAGTTGAAGGCCTCAGGTCCATCCAAATACAGGCCAAAAATCGCCACATCCTGGTCCATTCGGACAATTCTACAGCGGTGGCGTTTATCCAGCACCAGGGAGGAACAAGACACGGTCACCTCCAGAGGCTTTCAGACCGAATCTTCTTTTGGGCAGAAAATAATCTACAATCCCTTGCGGCAGTACATCTGAAGGGATCCCTGAATCTCCAGGCGGATTACCTCAGTCGGCAAAGTCTGGATCCAGGCGAATGGTCTTTGTCTCAAACCGCCTTCCAACAAATTCGGGATCGTTGGGGGAATCCCATCCTAGACCTGTTCGCATCAGAAAAGAAGTTCATTTCTTCTCCCTCAATCGAAGAGACCCCTGTGTCGCAATAGACGCCTTTCCCCCGAGCTGGACGACTGGCCTAGTCTACGCCTTTCCCCCGATACCAGTAACCCCAAGAGTGCTCCAAAAGTTTCAGTCCTGAAGGTGCAGACTGATTCTGGTGGTCCCATTCTGGCCCAGGAGAAGCTGGTTTGGGCTCCTCAGCCCAGAAGATCCCATCCGTTTCCTGCCGGAGGAGGGTCTTCTAACCCAGGGTCCCATACCGCACCCCAATACCAACCTCCTCAAGCTGTCTGCCTGGATTCTGAGCAATCCTTCTTGCTAGGGCTCTCTGAAAGAGTAGTTAAGACCCTCTTACTCAGTAGGAAGTCCAACACCTCCAAAGCGTACCTCAAGATTTGGAGAAAGTTCGCCTCCTGGGGAGGAGTCGGGTTCAACCAGTCCACCCCTAACATCCCTTTTATCCTGGAATTCCTCCAGGATGGGTTGGATTTGGGTCTTGCTCCTAACACATTGCGAGTTCAGGTGTTGGCCTTGGGGGCCCTCTATAATACCAGCTTTTTATGAGGTCCCCTGGGTAGCAAGATTCCTGAAAGCGGCAGATAGACTAAATCCCAGAGTCAGGAATATGGTCACTCCGTGGAACCTCAACACCGTCCTTTTTAGGGCTGTCGGATGTTCCATTTGAGCCTCTTCTCTCCCTAAGTGGCTCACTCTGAAAACCATCTTCCTAGTGGCCATATCCTCCGCACGAAGGGTTTGCGAGCTCCAGGCTCTGTCCATACAGGAACCCTTCCTCAAGGTGCTAGACGACAAGCTCGTTTTCAAATTAGACCCCTGTTTTCTCCCCAAAGTGGTCTCCTCCTCCTTTCATAGGTCGCAAGATATAGTTATCCCGTCTTTCTTTCCTAACCCTAAAGACGAGCAGGAATCTAGATACCACAATTTAGGCGTTCAGTTCTTTATTATTTACACGCCACAGAGGAGTGGCGTATCGACAAATTTATTTATCCAGTTTGCAGGTCCAAATAGGGGTAAGAAGGCAGCGAAGAGCTCTATATCCCGCTGGATTAGATGCACCATCTCCGAGGCCTATAAAGCCTAGATCGGTCTCCACTTCTTGGGCTGAGAGAGCCTCTGCTTCGTTAGAACAGATCTGCAGGGCAGCTACCTGGAAGAGAGCCCACACCTTCACCAAGCATTATAGGGTGGATGTGTTTGCTGACGAGGACTTGGCCTTTGGACGTAAGGTCCTAGGTGCTGTAGTCCCCCCCCCCCCCCCCCCCCCAAGTTACTTTGTTAGTTCTCAGTTCGTGCTGTCATGGAGACGACTGGGGAAATGAGTATTACACTCACTGGTAATCTGGTTTTCTGGAAGTCTCCATGACAGCACATCTTTGTCCCGCCCATGTTTTTTCTTTGTCAATAGACTATTTTGACTAGTTTGATGTTCTACCCCTTGTCCTAGTCCTGTTTAAAATACACTGGCGATGAGGGGTGGGGGTGGGGTTTTTAACCTCTGTGTGCTTTTTATTTTTATTTTTCCTGCCCTATCAGAGGAAGGCAATCTCAGTTTGTGCTGTCATATAACACAAATATCACAGCAGCACAGTCAGACGTAGTAAACTGGGTGCAATTCCCCACAGAGGCCGGCCCCTCCTCCACGATATATACACTGCTCAAAAAAATAAAGGGAACACAAAAATAACACATCCTAGATCTGAATTAATTAAATATTCTTCTGAAATACTTTGTTCTTTACATTGTTGAATGTGCTGACAACAAAATCACACAAAAATAAAAAAAATGGAAATCAAATTTTTCAACCCATGGAGGTCTGGATTTGGAGTCACACTCAAAATTAAAGTGGAAAAACACACTACAGGCTGATCCAACTTTGATGTAATGTCCTTTAAAACAAGTCAAAATGAGTCTCAGTAGTGTGTGTGTGGCCTCCACGTGCCTGTATGACCTCCCTACAACGCCTGTGCATGCTCCTGATGAGGTGGCGGACGGTCTCCTGAGGGATCTCTTCCCAGACCTGGACTAAAGCATCTGCCAACTCCTGGACAGTCTGTGGTGCAACGTGACGTTGGTGGATAGAGCGAGACATGATGTACCAGATGTGCTCAATTGGATTCAGGTCTGGGGAACGGGCGGGCCAGTCCATAGCATCAATGCCTTCGTCTTGCAGGAACTGCTGACACACTCCAGCCACATGAGGTCTAGCATTGTCTTGCATTAGGAGGAACCCAGGGCCAACCGCACCAGCATATGGTCTCACAAGGGGTCTGAGGATCTCATTTCGGTACCTAATGGCAGTCAGGCTACCTCTGGCGAGCACATGGAGGGCTGTGCGGCCCTCCAAAGAAATGCCACCCCACACCATGACTGACCCAATGCCAAACCGGTCATGCTGGAGGATGTTGCAGGCAGCAGAACGTTCTCCATGGCGTCTCAAGACTCTGTCACGTTTGTCACATGTGCTCAGTGTGAACCTGCTTTCATCTGTGAAGAGCACAGGGCGCCAGTGGCGAATTTGCCAATATTGGTGTTCTCTGGAAAATGTCAAACGTCCTGCACTGTGTTGGGCTGTAAGCACAACCCCCACCTGTGGACGTCGGGCCCTCATATCACCCTCATGGAGTCTGTTTCTGACCGTTTGAGCAGACACATGCACATTTGTGGCCTGCTGGAGGTCATTTTGCAGGGCTCTGGCAGTGCTCCTCCTCCTGTTCCTCCTTGCACAAAGGCGGAGGTAGCGGTCCTGCTGCTGGGTTGTTGCCCTCCTACGGCCTCCTCCACATCTCCTGATGTACTGGCCTGTCTCCTGGTAGCGCCTCCATGCTCTGGACACTACGCTGACAGACACAGCAAACCTTCTTGCCACAGCTCGCATTGATGTGCCATCCTGGATAAGCTGCACTACCTGAGCCACTTGTGTGGGTTGTAGACTCCGTCTCATGCTACCACTAGAGTGAAAGCACCGCCAGCATTCAAAAGTGACCAAAACATCAGCCAGGAAGCATAGGAACTGAGAAGTGGTCAGGTCACCACCTGCAGAACCACTCCTTTATTGGGGGTGTCTTGCTAATTGCCTATAATTTCCACCTGTTGTCTATCCCATTTGCACAACAGCATGTGAAATTGTCACTCAGTGTTGCTTGCTAAGTGGACAGTTTGATTTCACAGAAGTGTGATTGACTTGGAGTTACATTGTGTTGTTTAAGTGTTCCCTTTATTTTTTTGAGCAGTGCACTTCACAAATGACGAGGCAGCACTTCCAGCTTTAGGCGATAGGGTGAAGACCCCAAAACTCTAATCCCAGCAACGTTTCGGCCTGCTCAATGAGGCCTTTATCAAGCTTGATAAAGGCCTCATTGAGCAGGCCGAAACGTTGCTGGGATTAAAGTTTTGGGGTCTTCACCCTAAAGCTGGAAGTGCTGCCTCGTCATTTGTGAAGTGTGTATATATAATTTTTTTTTTACCTCCCATGTGAAGTTGAGGTGCCGTTTAGGGTGCTTGTGGCTGGGCCCCTGGTTCATGATGCCAGAACCGTTGGATGCAAATGTTGAGAGTAGTAGTTGTAAAAATGGGAAGTCAGTAATTGTAAACCAGTTGAATATTTACTGAAGATCAATAGTCTCTGGACAGTTGGTACAGTTCATCAATGGAAAGCGTTTTATATTGCATAAGTAATAAGTTCACTGGTAATCCTATTTTTCCTAACACCCCCACAGCGGCACGACAGGAGGATGCCCCGCCTCCCCAGGGACAGGAAACAACGTGGAGATCTTTAAATACTCCCCTCCCCTTACCTGCTCCAGTTGTTTCCTGTCCCTCTGGGAGCAAGACGTGGAGTTTTCTTTCGCTGGTGGGATTTCTTCACCCATCAGCAGGATCGCCGGCAGATCGTTAGGGGAGCAGGATCGCGGAACTGCGGTGCGGTTCTCCCTGTCTCCCAGGCACAAGTCCTCCGGTGGAGGCAGCCCCGGGCAGCGCTTCCTCGCTGGTATCGCGAGAAGGAAGCACAGGATCGCGGGTCACGTGAGCGGAGCTCACAGGCGCCGGAGTCTGACGTCACTTCCCTGCTCAATTTCAAAAAAGCGGCGGGAATCGGCGGCGTCTGGAACAGCATGTTGGCATCAGGAGAGGACGCGATGCGCAGACCCTCGGATCCTTCCAAGACCGGTAGCCCGGTAAGCTACCCTCCTCTGGAGGTGAATGATAGATGTCTATATTGCTGTGATTCACTGTGGGTTTAGGTTTCTGACCTCTGCACTGGATAAGGGACTGTTCCTCTCCCTTTCTACAGACTAGACAGCCCCCCCCTTATTTTATTAAACAAGTTTTTTGACTTATATCTAATATAGGTCAGGGAAGTTCAGAAGTCAGAGGCCCAGCGTGTCAAAAAATGTTCAATCTGTAAAAAGGCCTTACCGTCAGGATATAAAAAAGCCCTTTGTGCCAAGTGTTTGGAAAAGATTGTGGCAGAAGAGTCCCCTTCCTTATTGGATAATATTAGGAATATTATTAAGGATGAAGTAACCAGCGCTGTGGATCAAAGGCTAGCCGCTACGTCCCAGAAGCCTTCTACTTCTATGACGGAGATACCCGCGACTTTAGAGTCGGAATACCAGGAAGAGGACTTTGATGAAGGGGAGCTCTCAGAGTCTGAACCCCTTTCCTCTGAAGATGAGTCCGGGAAACCTCTTTGTTCCATTGAGGAGACCGAAGTATTATTGAAGACCATTAGGGCAACTCTAAACCTAGAGGAGTCTAAACAGTCCAAAACTATTCAGGATTTAATGTTTAAGGGCTTAGGAGAAAAAAGGAAGAGGTTGTTCCCCCCCCCACTCTAATATTATAAAGTTAATTAACAAGGAGTGGACCGATGTGGAAAAAAGACCTAGCGTATCTAGGGTCCTAAAAAGAAAATATCCCTTTGCTGAGGAAGATACGTCCTCTTGGGACAAATGTCCTAAGGTGGATGCCCCCGTAGCAAAGATTACAAAAAAGTCAGCCTTACCCTTTGAGGATTTAGGTCTCCTAAAGGACCCAATGGATAAGAGAAGTGAGGCTCTACTAAAAAAATCTTGGGAGGCTTCCATGTCTATCCTTAGACCTAGCGTAGCCGCAACATATACAGCCAGATCCATGTCTATCTGGTTAAGTCAGCTGGAGGAGCACCTGGTATCAGGAACCCCTAGAGAGGATATTTTAGCTTCTCTTCCAGTTCTTACAGGCAGCAAATTTTTGGGCCGATGCTTCGGTCGACTCTATTAAGTTAGCAGCCAGGTCTGCGGCCCTCTCAAACTCTACCAGAAGGGCGGTGTGGCTTAGGTCCTGGTCAGGTGATGCGGCATCCAAAAACAAACTCTGCAGCATCCCCTGCGAAGGTGATGGGGTGTTCGGATCAGTTCTGGACGACATCCTTGAAAAAGCCACAGACAGAAAGAAAGGGTTTCCCTCAGAACAAAAGAATTTTCGTCAGACTGTTTTTTCCCACATCTAGGGGCAGGCAAGATCAAAAGAGAGGATTTTTTTCCCCCCGGTGGCGCTCGGGAAGAGGAAGAGGTCGAGGTTTTTTATTCAACCCCTCTGACTCCTCCCAAAGGTCATCAAAGCAATGACGCCAGATGCAGGGTAGGAGGAAGGCTGAAGTACTTCCTTCCAGCCTGGGAGAATATCTCCAATTCCCCCTGGGTTTTGGACGTAGTCTCATCAGGCCTAAAGCTGGAGTTTTCCACCCTTCCCCAGGAGGTGTTCCACATCACCAAAAATGCCGATCCAGTCCAAAAATGCCGATCCAGTCCAAGCTCTAATACTAGATCAGGTAAAAATCCTGTTACAAAAAGAAGCTATAGTGTCAGTTCCCCTAGCAGAACAGGGAACAGGTTATTATTCCCCCTTATTTTTAGTCAAAAAACCGAACGGCTCATACAGTGCCATTATAAAGTTAAAGGGACTGAACCAACATCTACTCTACAAACGGTTCAAGATGGAGAGCATAAAATCCACCATAAGTCTGTTACAGAGAAACACCTTTATGGCAACCCTGGACCTTACCGACGCGTATTACCACGTTCCAATCTGCAGAGAGCATCAGAAGTTCCTAAGATTTTCAGTACAACAGGGTTCGGTGGTACTCCACTATCAATTCCAGGTCCTTCCTTTCGGCATTACGTCAGCACCAAGAGTCTTCTCCAAAGTGATGGCAGAGGTGATAGCGGATCTTCATCTAAGGGGCATATTAGTTGTGCTGTACTTAGGCGACTTCCTTATAGCAGCTGCATCGGAAAGTCTCCTATTAGAACAAATAGAGATAGTGGAGCAAAGCTTCTCTAGAACGGAGAGTAAGAGTCCCTCAATACGTAAAGGACTCTGTAAATTGGTGGTTGATCAACCAAAACCTAAACACAGGTGTCCCGTGGCAGCAAACGGACGTAGTCACCATCACTACAGACGCCAGCAAGAACGGTTGGGGGGCCTTTTCAGACAGGTCCGTAATACAAGGGGGCTGGCAGGAAAATCAGATCCTAGCCTCTTCCAACCTAAAGGAGTTAAGGGCAGTATGGGAGGCCTTGAAGGCCCTTCACTCAGAAGTCCACGGGAAAGAAGTGAGAATACTCAGACAACACCACAGCGGTGGCCTATCTGAACAGACAGGGGGGCACGAGAAGCCCATCCTTGGCAAGGGTCTCAAGAGATTTTCCAGTGGGCAGAAAGGAACATATTATCAATATCGGCAGTTCACATAAGGGGAGAAGACAATACAGTGGCGGATTTTCTCAGCAGAGATGTCTTGAAAGAAGGGGAATGGTCCTTAAACCCAAGGATATTCCATCAGATAGCACAAACATGGTTCCTTCCAGAAATGGATCTGTTCGCCATGCGTCAAAACAGACAAGTAGAGAAGTTCGGCTCTCTGGCTTATTCAGATCACCCTCTTATAGTGGACTCTCTCTCCCATCCGTGGCCAAGAGTAAACTTGTACGCCTTCCCTCCCTTTGCGTTAATCCCCAAGGTGCTGCAAAAGGTACTACAGGAGAACCACAATCTGATCCTGATTTGCTCCTTACTGGCCCAAGAGGTCATGGTTCCCTCTCCTAGTGAGAATGTCAGCAGGAGACGTGTGGCATCTACCAAACATCCCGGATCTCCTTCACCAGGGCCCAGTATGGCATCCCAAGACAACACAACTTCAGTTGACAGCTTGGAGACTGAGCGGGAAATATTAAAGGGAAAGGGCCTCTCGGACGCGGTAATTTCCACAATTCTTTTTAGCCGCAAGAAGGTGACTTCTATGATCTATGACAGGATCTGGCAGTCTTTCAGAAGATTTACAGGGGGGGATACCAGAGGTCCCCTTATTGTCACTAAGGTCCTAGAGTTCCTCCAGTCAGGTCTTCAGAAGGGGCTAAGAGTAAGCCCTATAAAAGTCCATATATCAGCCTTGAGTGCCTTACTTGATATAAAATTAGCAGACTTAGACCTTGTTAGGAGATTCGTGAAAGGAGCTCGGAGAAAGCAGCCAATAGTGAGGTCCACTGTCCCTCCTTGGGACTTAAATCTAGTCTTAGCAGCCTTATCAGACAGCCCTTTTGAACCCCTATCTGAGATATCTCTAAAGATGCTTACCTTTAAACGGTTTTCTTAATAGCCATCACCTCGGCTAGGAGGGTGGGGGAGATACATGCTTTCTCGTGCAGGCCCCCGTACTTGTCCATCAAGGATGATAGGATAGTACTGAGACATTCTCCCTCTTTTTTACCCAAGGTGGTCTCTAAGTTCCATTGTCTTCAGGAAGTGTCCCTCCCTTCCTTTGGATCCCCATCAGGCAGTCAGGAGCAGAGACGCTTCCATAACCTGGATGTAAGAGCTGTTCTTACTTACTTAAAGGCTACAGAAGACCTCAGGAAGACTGACAGACTGTTTGTTCAGTTTGCAGGCCCAAATAGGGGTAACGCGGCAAGCAAAGCATCCGTTAGTCGATGGATTAGATCGACAATCCTGACTTGTTATGACTTAAGGGAGGTTCCTCCCCCTGCAGGCTTAAAGGCCCATTCAACCCGATCTGTAGCAACTTCTTGGGCTGAAATCAGCGGAGGTTCCGTTGGAACAGATTTGCCAGGCAGCCACCTGGTCGTCACCTTCTACTTTCTTTAGACATTATCAGTTAGATGTGTTGAACAGGGAATTATCATTTGCTCGCAGAGTGTTATCTGCGGTTGTCCCCCCCTGATATGGGATTCCTATGTTATTCCTCCTGTCGTGCCGCTGTGGGGGTGTTAGGAAAGATTGCAATTACTTACCGGTAATTGGTTTTTCCTCTAGCCCCCACAGCGGCACAGGGAATTTCCCTCCCTATGATTATTCTAACTTTTACAAAAAAAAAAAGATGAAAGAAGGAAAAAGTTGTTTTGTCTTTCTTGGAGAGTATCCTTGTTTGTTTTGCAATAACACATAAAGATTAATTTTGTTGCATCCATTCCAGAGTTTCTCGGTTATTTACTGGAGCAGGTAAGGGGAGGGGAGTATTTAAAGATCTCCACGTTGTTTCCTGTCCCTGGGGAGGCGGGGTATCCTCCTGTCGTGCCGCTGTGGGGTCTAGAGGAAAAACCAATTACCGGTAAGCAATTGCAATCTATCTGGTAGTGGCAAATGTCTGAGGAATGGTCCTTTTTTGGAGTAGACTCTTGGCAGGAAAGGATTCTGGTAGAAATCCTATGTTTACTTCACAGCACACTGGCACTAAAGATGCTAATATTTATTTATCTAGGAGATTTCCTTTCAAGGTGTCCCCCTCACGGCAGGCAAAACACATCTGCTTCATTATTTGGCAGGAATCTCATCTAGAAACTGATTTAATGTTTTCTCCCTACCACCCGGAAGGTTGAATTAGTGATGAAGACAATTTGGCCTAAATTGTCTGTCTGGTTGTGTTCAGGCACTCTGAAAGCTACTCCTGGTCACTAGTCTCCTTGCATCTCTGTGTAGACTCAGACTCACTGTCTGGTGCTGGTCTCCTGCAATGATCTTCTCCAGGCTTGATAAGGCCCCAGAGGGAAATACAGCAGTTAGATGGTGGCTTAGGTCTGTCTGTGTGTCTCTCGCTCTCTCGGACTTGCTGCTTCATCCTCCTCTAACTTCAACAACCTCTATTATCTCTACACTACTCTCAGCTAGACCCCCCCCCCCCCCTGTTATATATACACCTAGGGGTGAATGGATGTAATTACATTGCCAGACAGAAAATAGGAAATTCTATACATTGAGGTTCAATATACACATTAAGATGTTTGAAGTGTCCCCTTTTCACACATGTGTGCGCCCTGCATTTTGCGGAATAGAATGTCCGGGCCATAATGGAACCGCCCTTTCCTTGTTGGCAATGCCAACAAGAATAGAACATGTTCTATATTTTTATGGATGCTACAGTACAGACCTATGGATGCAGATGGCACACGTTGTGCTGTCCTCCTCTTTTGCGACCCCCCCCCCCCCATTGTAGTGAATGGGTCTGAATCCGACCTGCCCCCCCAAAAAATAGATTGGATGCAGATAAAAAACATGGTTGTGTGCATGAGCCCCTACAGTGTTGAAATAATTTTTATTGTGGTTATTGCAGTAAATAAAAAAAACCTGCTTCTGCATAGACACTGATGGACATGATGTTAAGGTGCTTCTGCAGATAGTAATATTGCATATGTTCTACTCCTCAATACACTACTATTCACCTGTTAGATACTTGGGCAGTTAATGGAAATGATACTTCTGAGGTTCACATGATGGCTCATATGACGGATACAACAAACAATTCAATGACCTCTCTTATCCCAGATAATAAAACGTAACTTTTATTAAGTCTACTAAGATTCCTGAGTGAAATAAATGTGAGCACAACTAAGTTAAAACTTTCTGATGTCCTGTCAGTATTTCAGCAGTAATGACCTAACTAGCATGTGAACCTGAGGTGCACATCCCATTCATTCACACACTATATATTGCTGTATTTACAGACACATGTAGTATCGTACTATCTATTTCGCCATGGAAGATTCCACATGCAGACACTAAATGTGTTGAAGACTTGCTATAGCAATCTTACTGAAGGCTGACACTGACAAAGATCTCAGAACCTAAAACATGAGACTGTCCCCCAACATGTTTCACCAGCTAATCTAGCTTCATCAGGGGTCCATTACATGTGTCTGTGAATACAGCAATATAGTGTGTGAATGAATGGGATGTGCACCTCAGGTTCACATGCTAGTTAGGACATTACTGCTGAAATACTGACAGGACATCGGGAAGTTTTAACTTGGTAGTGCTCACATTTATTTCACTCAGGAATCTTAGTAGACTTAATAAAAGTTAAGTTTTATTATCTGGGATAAGAGGTCATTAGCCTTAACAGGCTTGAATTGTTTGTTTATAGTAAACCCTTCCCAGATAGGGTCTTGTTATTGTTTAGTTGAATCATATGACGGATGCCATGTTAGTCCTATCCAGCTCTCCTATGGATACATTTTAGAAGTCTAAAATGAGCTGTGCTTTTTTTTTTTTTTTTTTTCTTTAAGGAAATGCTACTACTTTGACTATAATAAAGATCTTTGCGCAAAATTTTTATTATATTAGAACATTTTTGAACATTCTATTCTCTAAATAAATGAAATCATTTAAAACCAAAATATTGCTTTAACTTGTCTTTGTGCCCCCACTCTCCTCTGTATGAGTTGACTACCTCTCCACTCATTTTTATGGGATTGCAGAAAAGTAGAGCGTGCCGCAAACTGCAGAGGATGGGAGTGGTATTGGCTTTGGCTGTAACAGTTAATGACTTCCTGGGATGGAGGATCTTCTGGGCTCACTGTATCCCTCAACTTCCTTTAACAAATAAAAACTTGACCACGTGACTTGGTGTAAAAAGGCCGTAGCTTAAGTTTATTAATCATAATAAAATTGACCATGTATTGAACATATACCTATTAACATTGTAAACTAGTCCAATATTAATCAAAACATTAACTTTTCAAAAACGTGAAGGGATCCTAGAAGGCAATCCATGTTCACCCCTCGCAAACCTCCTCTTACGATCCAGGTCTAATCCAACTTTACCCTCGGACGCACTCTCCGAACCAAGGGCACCAACTCCTGGAAATTAAACCCCTGCCAGGCTATTAGCCCAAACAGGATCCCCCAGCTTTCCATTCACCACAACATCCTAGATGCACGCCGCAAGAGATGGAGCCATGCACCTATCCAAGTTTTGCCTCCCAGGATCCTTTTACCTGCAACCAGACAAACATAGGGGTCACCTCACCTATGTTTGTCCCTCCAAACCTTGAAAGACATTTCCAAACCCTCTTGTAAGTCCAAGGTCCACATGTCAATCCCAATCTCCTTCAAATGAACCCCGTCCTGCCGTAAAAACATAGGGGATGCCCCTTCCAATTCTTTGACACACCACAAAATGGCCCACTTCCTTAACTTTTGCCCATGCCCTATTCAACCGACCTTGCCATCCTCCATGCTCTGACCAAACCACTAACCAAAACCCGTAAAATCTGCTAACAACCTCAACAAATCCAACTTGATGTCCCTTATAACATCCCTGGAACGACGGACTGCCAAATGGTTTTCACCTGCGTGTAAAATCACTATATCCAGGGGACGAGCCAATGACGCGTAAACAAAATTTCGGGAGCACTCGACCCCACAACAAACCACTTAAACCAATCCAGCGCACCTGCAAATCTCCTACGTCAAAACCCAACTGCCTACCGTTCCTGCACACATCCGCTCTCTGGGCCCCCCAGTACATGTAGGAGTGACCAAAAATCCAGGCTAAACATGGCACAGGCCCTTAAAGAAATTAAACAAAGCAAGTCAGCAACACATGACCTTAACCAATACCTTGAGCTCCCACCAATAACACCAACTACTATCCGCCTCTATCCAACTTTTCCCTATAAAAACAACAAAAGCGGGCGACTGTATGAACGAAAGCTTGAAGACTCCCATCTGCCTATCCACCAAATCACATCCTCTCCCAGACCCCACCTGGATGCTTCCGTGGCCACCCCGATCATGAATGAATGAGACGCAAACTCATTCGCCGCCAATCCTTCGGCTGCCAAGTATTTCCAAAATATTGCAACAAACTGAAAGCAAGACTAGGCTGCCCCATTCTGATGTATCAACAACGGCCCAGAGATATCCGGCCACACCGCCAAAAAAATCACATCGAACAGGACAAACAAACCCCCCCCCCCCCCCCCCCCCCCATGGAACGCAACACAAAGTGCATCCCCCTTACCCTCCGGGTCTGTTTTCGATTGCCGCAAAAAACACCGTAACCCATTTGCACACCGCTAAACGTCTCCTCCAAGCTGCAAACCACCTAACCCAAATTTACTCTGCGCAACTAATTCTGACACTCTAAACACGCCAATGAAAAAGCCTCCTGAAACCAGCACACTTCATAACCTGACACACAGATCACTCCCACCTGACTCCATAAACATTGCAATAATTTGTAAGATACCGGACGACGCTTGTCCCTTGTAAGTGTGCTCCGCCGGTAACCCTTTAACGCTTGTCGCACCAGGAAGCATTTCAACACATCCAACAAACCCTGCATGCGTAACTAAAGTGCAACAGCCGACACCCTCTTAGCCACTACCGAAAAAGGCAAACCCACCCAATAAATCAGTAACATCCGGAAGTCATCTGCAGCACTGCAACCCCCAACCTACTCTATCAATCTCCAGAGCCATTGAGGACAAGGATGCCCCTGCTCGACCACCTCCGGCACCAGTCGGTGAAGACTATCCCACTGAAAACAAGAGCATCAGCTACTGAATTCTCCACACCCGGCAAATGGACAGCCACAAAGAACGCATTAAAAAACAAACCTTGCAAAACCAAATGCCACAGCAAGCGAGTCACTGGCAGTGAACTGGCAGATTGTGAGTTAATAGCTTGAACTACACCCATGTTGTCACAACCAAATCGCACTCACTTATTCCGAAGAAAATTCCCCCCCCCCTCATAATTCCACCTCCAAAACAATAGGAAACTATTCCAGTAATGTCAGATTAGAAAGGAAGTCCGCCCGCCGCCGTTCATCGGGCCACGCCCCCGCACTCCATTCACCCTGACAAAACGCACCCTATCCGCAAGATCCAGATGCATCCGTGAAAAGTAGACATTAGAAATCTGCCCTTCCATCCACCCTGACCTCCCACTGTACTGAGACAAGAATTGCTCCCAAACTGCCAGATCCGCCCTCACCTCT
This sequence comes from Bufo bufo, assembly GCF_905171765.1. Taxonomy (NCBI): domain Eukaryota; kingdom Metazoa; phylum Chordata; class Amphibia; order Anura; family Bufonidae; genus Bufo; species Bufo bufo. The sequence continues at coordinate 569,648,663 of NC_053391.1, read as the reverse complement.
GCAGACAATCTCTTATATTGGGAAGGAGCTGACACCCCTGCCATCGCCCTGGCCAAACGCCGACAAAATACCTGACCCATAGGCAGAATCCTACAAGCGAAGTTCAGCTTACCCAATACTGACTGGATCCTACGCAATTGTGCCTTCTTAACCCTCTGCAAACTAACAACCTCCGCCCACCAGGTCACACAATTTCTCTTCAGGCAAACTAAATTCCATCTTCACTGTATCAATAACAATGCCCAAGAATTTCACTGAAGTTGCCGGGCCCTCTGTCTTCTCCTGCGCCAACGGGACCCCAAACATCGCTGCCACCCGTTCCATTGTGTGTAGCAAAATTGAACAGGTACGATCGCCAGTCGGCCCCAGGAACAAAAAATCCTCTAAGTAGTGAAGCACAGATTCCCTACCTGACCACCCATTCAGAAAATAACTAAATGTTTCAAAAACCGAAAAGGAAATTGCGCAACCCATAGGCAAACAACAATCAACATAAACTTGCCCTCCCCCATTTAAAACTAATAGATTAAAACAATCCGGATATATAGGGCACAAACGAAAAGCCACTTCTATATCCGTTTTAGCTAACACGCCCTGCCCCAAATGCCGATCCCAAGCCACCGCTGTGTCAAGATGTGTAGGACATGGAACAGAGCTCTTAATCTGTCCCGTCATTCACCGAACTCCCTGGCGGATAAGACAGATGGTGAATGAGCCGAAACTTATTTGGCTCCTTCTTAGGTACCAACCCCAACGGCGATAAGCGCAACCCCAGCAGGAATGTCCAAAAAAGGTCCCGTGACTCTGCCTGCCCGAACTTCCTTCTCAATCTTCTCTTGTACGACTTCTGGCCTAGCAAGCGCCAAAACTAAATTTCGAACACTACCCCTAGCCCCAACTGATGTGCAAGGTATCCTGAAACCATCAACAAATCCCTTCCGCAACAACTCGGCTGCCGCCCTCACAGGCTACCTATTTAGAAATGGAAGCATCTCTTCCACCCTCACTGGCGTCGCCCCTCTTCTGAGCAGCCTTCTGTCCCTTCCCTTTTCCCCTCTTGAAACACTGGCTAAAACTGTGATTCCCCCGCATCCAGAACATTTATGCTTAAAACGGCAGTCTGAAAGGAACTTACAGTGCCCTTTTGTTAAACAGCCAACAGCAACCTTTTCTTCCGCCAGAAGGTGACTCTGCTGTTGAAGTACCCCCTAACGACCAACGAAAGGGCTGCACACCACCCTTAGGGGCAGACATAAGCCTCATCCACAAACTAAAATCTTTGTGGTCCCACCTTTTTATATTGGGCCCGTATAGCTATGCGCTGACGGAACTGCTCGTCATACCTCAACCACGCCACTCCGCCATACTTTTTTTTTTATTTCAAGGCAACTTCACCAAAAAATTGTGACGTTTGCAAGCAATCCCATGGGTGTGGATACACCATATTGCTCTACATAGCTTCACCTACTGGGTGTGGACACAACAGATAGCTATAAAGCTTCACCTACTTTCCATACATCCTACTCAACGGCAACTTGTGTTTTGATAAAGGTCTTCTGACCGAAAAGTCCAATCTTTTTTTGGTTGCCTTGCAATAAAAGCTTGAACAGAAGTTTTCATTAGAGTGCTGTTGTTCTTTCTGCTATTATGTGCTGGCTGGGAAGCCAGCACAACAAGCACCACCACAACAACCGACGAGTGCCACGCTTTGTCTGTACTAAAAGGAAAGTGGGGTCATCCACGTCCTCACTGGGACTCTGAATCGGAGGCAAGCTCTGCGTATGCCTCCTCGGCCGAGAACATCCGGCGGGCCATAGGGGAGTGTGTGTCTGCGTGAAACTTTGTGTGTGTGGGGGCACGGGTGTTCACGAACTCACCCTAAACCTAACTAAAAAAAGGGCGAAAATAAAAATCACTGATCAACCGTCCAAAGTGCCGGCCACAGTCGGCGTACGCACAAAAAAAACTGCTTGTGCCCCAAAAAAAGTTGGGGGGGGGGGGGGGCAAGCTGCAGCACCCCTGGGGGTCTAGTGTCACACAGCTGTGCTGTGGACCCCAGACACCCGATTTTAGGGTGATGCAGCGGGGGAAAAAAAACTTTTTTTTTTTTTTTTCCCTCTCCCTAACTTTCCCTGAATATCCCTGCGTAACCTAATCTGACCCTAAGCTTTCCCTAAATACCTGGGTGGTGCTGGGGCGCTGGCTGGAGATCCATGCAGCTGGCGATCCACATGCAGCTCCTCGGGCTCCCGGACACAAAAAGGGGAAGAGAGGAGCGCTGCGATAATTTGAATGACCCGCCCGCCCAGCCGACTAATGAGAGCGATCCTGAGGTGATGTCCCCATCACCTCGCAGGATGGTAATTGGTGGTGTATTATCACACCACTGATTACATCCTATTCCGGGTTATTGGGTCCCCAGAGACCCGAATAACCCGGAAACGCAGCAAACCGCAGGTCTGAATTGACCTGCGGTTTGCTGCGATCGCCGACATAGGGGCGGGGGGGGGGGTCACAGGACCACCCGGCGCATTGAGCCAAGGTACCGGGTTCCGATCGCCGGGCGGCGGTGATCGGAACTATACATGACATAATGGTACGTCAAGTGTCCTTAAGTACCGGGACAACATGCCATACGTTATGTGTCCAGAACAGGTTAAGGAACCTCTGCACCACCAAATTCAGCACATGCGCCAGGCAAGGGATGTGCGTCAAACTGTCTAGTCCCAGAGCTGCTACAAGATTTCGCCCATTATCGCACACCACCAGGCCGGGCTTGAGGCTCACTGGCACCAACCACTCATCGGTCTGTTCTATGTCCGTCCACAGCTCCTGCACGGCGTGGGGTTTGTCCCCCAAACAGAAGTTTTAAAACTGCCTGCTGTTTACCCCTGGCTGTGCAGAAGTTGGTGGTGAAGGTGTTACGCCGACCGGATGAGGAAGCGGAGTAGGAGGAGGAGGCAAACTGAAGCACCCTGCAATCCTCGGTGGTGGAAGCACCAAACTGCTATCCGTTTCAGGCCCAGCCGCCACTGCATTTACCCAGTGTGCTGTTAGGGAGATATAACATCCCTGACCGTGCTTACTGGTCCACGTATCCGTAGTTGGGTGGACCTTGCCACTGATGGCGTTGCGCAGTGCACACCTGATTTTTGTCCCCACTTGGTTGTGCAGGGAAGGGATGGCACGCCTGGAAAAGTAGTGACGGCTGGGCACGACGTAATATGGGACAGCCATCGCCGTAAGGCTTTTAAAACTCTCCGTCTCCACCAGACGGAATGACAGCATTTCAAAGGCCAGTAATTTTGAAATGCTGGCATTCAGGGCCAGGGATTGCGGGTGGGTAGGAGAGTACTTCCTCTTCCGCTCCAGTGTTTGGGAGATGGAGAGCTGAACGCTTCCGTGGGACACTGTGGAGATGCTTGGTGACCCAGGTGGTGGTGTTGCTGGCAGATCCTCTGTTTGCGGGGTGGCAGGTGGCACTGTCATTCCAGAGGTGGATGAAGAGGCTGGAACTGCAGCAGAAGAGGGAGCAGAAGGAGCCAGAGACCTTTCTCCGTTATTGAGGTGTCCACTGCAGCTCGTGCTTTGCACTTAGATGCCTGGTCATGCAGGTTGTGTTCAGGTTGAGAACATTTATGCCTCGTTTCAGGCTCTGATTGCACAGCGTGCAAACCACTCGTCTTGTCGTCAGCACATTGTCTGAACTGCTACGCCTCTTCCCCCGCACTACACAGGTCACTCGTATGACTTTGATTCTATGTGGGGTCAAGGACCTCATCGTCCTCCATCTACACCCCTGCCCTCCTTGAAGTCGGTGGCGGAGATCCCGAGGGTGGTGTCCGAGAAGTTGAGGAAAGAGGTTGAGTTGGGGCGCATGGCAGGACCCTTTTGGGGAGTTGCCGATGCCGGAATTGAGGCAGTCTCCGCTGGGGGTGGTGCCCAAGAGGGAACATAACAAATTTTGTCTTATACACCACCTCTCTTTCCCAAAAGGGGGCTAGGTTAATGACGGGATTGCGCCGGAGTTGTGTTCGGTGGTTTACACATCATTCGATGAAGGGGGCGTTTGGTTAGGGAATATGGGCAGGGGGCTCTGTTGGCCAAGGTGGAGATTAAGGCGGCATTTCGGCTTTTGCTGATTCACCCTAAGTGTCAACATTTGCTGGGCTGTTTTTGGGAGGGTGGGTTTTTTTGTGGATGGGTGTCTACCCATGGGTTATTCGGTTTCGTGTGCTTATTTTGAGTCATTTAGCACACTTTTGGAATGTGTGGTGCAGGAATGGTCGGGCTGGGGGTCCATCATCCATTGTTTGGTTGATTTCTTGTTCATCGGGCCGCCAAACGCGAGCGGTTTGCTCGATTTATGTTACACTCCTTTTGAGGCAATGGCGCATCGTTTCGGGGTCCCCTTGGCGTCGGAAAAAACAGAGGGCCCTACTACAGTTTTGAGCTTTCTAGGCATAGTGATTGACACGGTGGCAATGGAGTGTAGGCTGCCAGATGACAAGGTGGCGGATTTACGGCAGGTTGTGGCGGCGGCCTGCAGGCGGAAGAAAATGGGGTTACAGGAGATTCGGTCATTGTTAAGGAAGCTCAACTTCGCGCGCCGTATCATGCCCATGGGGCGGATTTTTTGTAGACTATTGGCTAGGGCAACAGCGGGAGTCCAGTCCCCCTCATCATTTTGTGTGGCTCCATCATGAGCTGCGTGAAGATTTGGGGGTGTGGGCATCCATTTTGGAGGCGTATAATGGGCGTTCATTGTGGATGGTGGCGGCGGACCTTGACTTGTTTACTGACGCGGCGGGGGGTTGGTTTTGGGGCTTATCTGCAGGGTCGGTGGTGCGTGGGGGTGTGGCCGGCGCAATGGAGGGAGGAGGGTCTGGTGTTGCTAGAGCTCTTCACCGCCACCACAATGGGGGGTTATTTGGGGGGGGGGGGGGAGTTTTTCAGAATAAAAAAGTGCGCTTCCATTGCGACAATTTGGGAGTGGTGGAATCTATTAATCATCTTTCGGCCTCGTCGTGCGCCTACTGCAACACCTTGTTTTGGTTTGTTTGTCCTTGAATTCTTGGGTGGTTGCGGCCCATGTTCCTGGGGTGGATAACTCAATTGCTGATGCTTTGTCTCGTTTCCAGTGGGACCGGTTTCAGGTGCAGGCACCGGAAGCGGACGAGGAAGAAGTGAGCTTCCCTCAGGAATTGTGGAATCTGGGACTTGGGCGGCGTACAGGAATGCATGGGATCTGTGGGGCACTTGGAAGCAGAGTTTTCAGGGGTGTGGGCTGGAGGAAGGGGTGTTGTTGCTGCTGTTTGTGGGACATTGCAGAGAGGAGGGTTGGTCGGTATCCAGGATGAACAAGTTTATGGCGGGTGTTGTGTTTGGTTGCAAGAGTAGGAACGTGTAGGATGTTACGAAATCGTTTTGGGTTGTGCAGGCTTTAAGGGGTTGGAGGAGGTCGTCGTCAAAAGGGATCAACTCCGGCCGGTCTCTTTTGAGTTGTTAGGGGATTTGTTTGGACAGTTAGGGCAGATTTGTGGGTCGGGAGGAGAGGTTGTTTAGATTGGCTTTTTCATTAGCCTTTTTTGGGGGGTTGCGGATTGGGGAATTGGTTAGCCCAAGTAGGCGCTGCGTGGGGGGTTTGCGAAGGGAGGACGTAGTCTTAATTCATGATAGGATTGAATTTGGGATTAGGTCAAAAACTGATCAGTTGGGTCGGGGGTGTCGGGTGGTTTTGTTTCAAGTGGAGGGTTCGGTAGTGTGCACGGTACGGTGTCTTAGGGACTTTGGGGTGCGGGGGGGTTGGTTTGGAGGGGCCGTTGGTTCACGAGGATGGATCATTCTTGTGTCGTTTTCAGTTTATAGCTGTTTTGCGTTCTTGTTTGAGGCAGTTGGGTAAGGACCCCTTGCTGTTTAGGAGTCACTCATTCCGCATCGGGGCAGCTCGTAGGGCTCTGAGGGACGATGTTATTTGTCGTATCGGTCGGTGGGAGTCCATTCGGTTTCGGTCGAATGTTAGGCCGGCGTTGTTATTGTGAGGTTGGTCGAAGTTGGGGCCAAGGCATGGTGGGGGGGGATGAGGGCCTCCAATTGATTATGTGTTTTTGTTTTGCAGGTGGTGCAGCTTGTCTGGTTTGGATTATGGGTCACTCCTATGTATTTGGGGGGCATTGCGGGCGGATGTCAGACCAGATGGTAGGCAGCTGAGTTTTTCAAGGGATGTGGCGGTGATTAGGTGGTTGGGTTTGAGGGTCATGAAGTGGAGCAGGGTGCTACCTGAGTTCCACAGGTTTGCTAGGTTGGATTCTTCCCCGGGGGTCTTGATGTTGCATGTGGGGGTAATGATTTGTGGGTGCGCCCCTGCAGGAAGCTGACGAAGGATATAAAGTTTGACCTGCTCGGGTATGTTTGTAACCATACACAGGTTTACATTTGTGTGGGGCCATCAATGGTTTTTGGGGGGATATAACAATCTTTACATTGATGTTTTGTATATTTATTCAATAAAGTGCAGTACTATAAATCGATAGCCAGTGCTAAACAATACAGCAGCAATATCTCATAAATAGTCCCCTCATACAGTAATGACCAGTAGATAAATCCTAAGTCGTAACCTACCCATAATGGGTAATCGCCTCAGGAGAAATGCACACACCTTGCCAGGCTTTTTGCTTTCATTTTGTAACACATGCAGCGAACATTTTAAGAAAAACCTGATTCTTTACCATGAACCGCTAGGAAATTTGGATTTGTTGCCAATCTATGTTGGCTTCACTCAACACTAGCTATGAGTAAGTAAAGATGAGAACAAAATAATGATTAAACAATACATCCTAAAACTTGTATGAGCTGTCCCCACAAGAGGTTGATGAAGAAAATAAAGTACATATGCAACGCCTGCGCCCTAGGGGTGTTATGTGAGTGTAACAGTGGTGATGTGCCGAGTGAGGGTAGTAGTACTCAGTTAAGTTGTCCCCTGGGCTAGACTGCAGTGGAGGGGAAGACTGCACTAAATCCTCCGGGGCACTCTCTATTGCAGGGAACACCAGCCAGATGGAAGTTGAGGTGCCCTTGATGGTAATGGGTATTGAAGGTGCTTTGGTGGCTGGGCCCCTGTGTTTGTGACGCCAGCACCAGTAGGTGCAATGATGAGAGAGGCAATGGTTGAACCAAACAGGAACTTTACTTGTAAATTGTAGTCTTGCAATAAATATAATCCATTAGCAGCACTTTGTCATACATACAGATGGTAAAGCTGTAAATCCCAATAACAAGGTCAGTGAGGTGGTGTCTGTAGGTTCCAGCTCTGCTGTGTAGAAGTGGTGATCTTACTTGTACTTCCTGATCTTGCTTCTGTTACTCAGCCTTTCAATAATAGTTTGGATCCTCTGTAAGTAAGTATTCTGCCAGATGGCATTTCTCTCCTTGGTTATGGTGGGCAGCTTGTATCTTAGAATCTCTCCACCTAATGCAAAAGAGACTAGAGCCTGATAAACGGAAGATACCTTCCTTTGCCAATATTCTATAGTTTAGTAATCCAGCAACCCAATGGCTGTCTCCCTTATGGCAGGCAAACTCTGCTCTATTATTTGAAAAGGTTGCATGAGATACAGCAATTATTCCCCAAGTCCCTGGAAGGGTTCCTGGTAGGGGTGTTACAGTAACGGATCAAGAAGTCCTAGGCTTTGGGCTGAAGTAGCTTCACTCTCTGGGGCAAAGCCCAGAGGACAGAGCCAAGTCTGGCTCCTCACCTCCTGCACACGAACGTGTGCGCCCCTTGGCCGTGCTGCGGCCCGGAAATTGCGGGCCGCAATGCACGAACACCGACCGCAGGGCAGCTGCAGCAGATCACAGATCAATTCACTTTAATGGTTCCGCAATCTGCAAGTTCCACAAAAAGATAGGACATGTTCTATCTTTTTGCGGAACGGAAGTTCAGGACGAAACCCCACGGAAGCACTTCGTAGTGTTTCCGTTCCGTGCTTCTATTCCGCATCACTGGATTTGCGGACCCATTAACGTGAATGGGTCTGCATCCGTGAAACAGAATGCCCACGGAACAGCTCCCGTGTATTGCGGGTCCGCAATACGGCCACTCCTAAACTCCCATTTCTAATCTTCCGTCTCTTCCTGTGTGCTGACCTATATAAATGGGGCAAAAGTGACACCTAGTGTGTATGTAGTGCATCCACCAGCCTGAAATAGGAATTTAACAGCTGTGACAAAGGAGAATACATGAAATAATGCAAAATGACATGGGATGGCATAAAATGACATAAAGCAATTTGGAGTGGTTCCATCCACCTCGAGTGGGACACTACACATGGGCAGATAATATTGTATGTTCTGGCCTGGAGGAAGCACATGGAGGGGTATGGAATTTCACATGTATCGCCAGCTACTGTGGCATGCGTAAATATTCATCCATTCAGCTGTAAAATCAGATTGATCAATGGCTGTAAGAGATAAATTAGCGAGGGAGTCGCTCCTAAGCTTAGCATGCAATAATTAGTACTGCAAAATTGCTGCGCATGTGTCTATAGAGATCAAAACTGGGCTGAAAAAAGTGTCAATATAATTACAAGAGACCATAGTCTGCACATGTGCAGAGTATCCAAGCTTTAGTGGGTCATTTATCAAACTGGCGTAAAGTAGAACTGGCTTAGTTGTCCAGAGCAACTAGATTCCTCCTTTCATTTTCCAAAGGAGCTGTCCAAAATGATCTGGTTGCTATAGGCAACTAAGCCAGTTCTACTTTACACCAGTTTGATAAATGACCCCCTTAGGCTCCTTTCACACGAGCGTGACTGATTAGGTCCGGATGTGTTCAGTGATACTCGCACCATTTTGCAAGCAAGTTCAGTCAGTTTTGTCTGTAATTGAGTTCAGTTTTTTCCACGCGGGTGCAATGTGTTTTGATGCGTTTTTCACGCACATGATGATAACTGAAGGTTTACAAACAACATCTCCTAGCAACAATCAGTGAAAAAAGCATTGCATCCGCACCTGCTTCTGGATGCAATACACTTTTCACTGAAGCCCGATTCACTTCTATGGAGCCAGGGCTGCGTGAAAAACGCAGAATATACAACATGCTGCGTTTTTTTTTTTTTTTTTTTTTTTTTTTTTTCGAAACGCAGAACTGATGCTTGATAAAAAAGCTAATGTACACAGACTCATTGAAATGAATGGGTCAGGATTCAGTGCGGGTGCTATGCGTTAACCCGCACGGAAAACTTGCTCGTGTGAAAGGGGCCTTAGTCTCTACACTGGCTTCAGGAATACTGTCAGCAGGCAGCTACTACGAACAAGCAAGATACAAGTTGTAAATGGGGCAGATGGCTCGGAGAAAGGAATACCAATTAGGGAATGGAATAGAATATTAGACACAGTGTCAAGTATATTATAAATCGTGTTTCAAATTAAATCCTAAAGTGTATTATATAATTTATTGATTGTTGTTATTAACCCCATAATATTCTAGGACAAAACTACCTACTCATCATGTGGCTACTCCTGCTGGCTGTATTTGGTCTGATCTTATTGTACAGATGGTACCGCCAAAGTCTTATCCTGGAAAATCTCACAGATAAATATGTCTTCATTACTGGATGCGATACTGGATTTGGAAACCTGCTGGCAAAGCAGTTAGACAACCGCGGAATGAAAGTCCTGGCTGCTTGTCTGACCGAACATGGAGCAGAGAACCTAAAGAAAGAGACCTCTAGTAGACTGCAAACAGTAATACTAGATGTTACTAACAGCGAAAGTGTAAGCGCGGCTGCTGAAATTGTGTCCACTACAGTTGGAAATGCAGGTGATAATTTAGTTTTTTTTCCTTACCTTCCTTGCATGCTTTCAGTAGTGTTCCTATACATTCTGAGTATTGTACCATTTCAAGAACCAGAAAAAAGGGTCCTACTTTGTTCCCCAGAAACCACGCTACATCTGCCCATGTTCCAAGTCTGGTACTTTAACTCATCCACATTCATGTAAGGGCTCATGCACACGACCGTATGTATTTTGCGGTCCGCAAGAAATATGGATGAAGTCGTGTGCGTTCCGTATTTTGCTGAACGGAACAGCTGGCCCTTGATAGAACAGTACTATCCTTGTCCGTAATGCGGACAATAATAAGACATGTTCTATTTTTTGGGGGAACGTAAATACGGAAACGGAATGAACACTGAGTAGCTTCCGTGTTATTTATTTTTATTTTTTTGCATACCTATTGAAATGAGTGGGTCCGTATATGGTCCGCAAAAAAAAAAATGGAATGGACACTGAAAGAAAATGCATTCATGTGCATGAGTCCTAAATAGAACCAACACAGCCCTAAACAGGTGTGTTACTGTTTCTGAAAAAAAAAAAAAAAGATTTTCTTGCAGTCCTAGACTAAGCTTTTAAGGGTCCCTGCACATGTGAATTTTTGTCTGGCTTCTTTTTTCTTTTTAGTGTGTGTGGAGATTTAGAAAAGCTGTGTAGATCTTCTCCAGATTTATCACAGGGGCTCAGGGTGGATGATAAATGTGGTGCAGGGATAGACCCTTTTCTCTGACTCTATATCAATTATTGGTTAGCCTATGATAAAACAGATTTTTATGCCAGAATTGTGGTGTAATTTTAGAGCAAAATGGCATATATTAGGCCATTTCCCATGAGGTGAAGATCAGCCCCTTCCTGCTAGGCTACATCCCCTTTTCAAGCATGTTGGGGAATGGTGTAGACACCTTAGATGTGCCAAATTGCACCACTTCCTTTTTTTTTTTTTTTTGACCGTTTTAGCACAGACACATCTGTTATACTGGGCCAGTGTGTCTTACCTGTAGCATTTTCCTCATAGCGTTTTCTATAGAGAAAGTAAAAATGCCTGAAAAAATGGCTAGAGTTACAGCATTGTTTTTGAAAAGCTAGAAAAACAAAAATCCCACATGTACAGTGCTGGACATGTAAAAGGATTATCCTAATTAGAGATGAGCAAATTTCTCAATCGGTCCACACCGCTACTTCTCAGGCAGGTAGTCTCCTGCGTAGCGGGCGGTCTACCTCGGGCATGTTTGGCTTCCGACCTCCCACTGCTGCCACCTTGCTGGCTCAGCTGCTGCCTCACGCGGAAGCTGCCACCCTCTTCTCATGATGATGAAGCCGCTTCACCCGGCTCACAAGTGCGATCAGCTTCATCAGTGACATGCAGACAGTAGTTGTCGGGTAATTATTTCATATAAGATATGAAATCATAAAAATTATGATTTCATATTTTTATGAAATATGAAAAATTAAAAATTTAATTGGCGGACATATAAACGCCAGTTCTTTTATTGATGAGATCTAAAGTTAATTTGTGCAGATAATGAAACGGGGTGCAATTAATTATATAAAATATAATTTATTACAAATAAATACATGCAGTAAAAATGGCATACAAATAAATACAAGGATAATATCAAAATTGACCACAAGATGCTCCGCCGTTTACGCCGGGCTCACTTAATTTAGTACACCAAGTACAATATAATGTTGTTCAAATTATTACCGATTAGTATACTGGTTATCAAAATATTATAATGTAACAATAGAAATGAATCTGTGGAAAATCCCTTATGCTCAATCAAAGAATATGGCAGTAAGAGACACCTTTATAAATACGCCCGTTGGCCTAACTACGGATAATAATATCCGATCAGAGATTCCACTCTGATATCAATATTACAGGAATTCTAATGATGTGCACGTTCATTAAAATTTCCCATAAAATTATTGTTTTAACACTATTGACCCACTAATAATGGGGTCTCAACTATATGCTAATTGGAGCGATTTATAATTACTGCAAATGAAATAGATTATACATTACCCCTGGCTTTGGGATAAAGAGCTTTTAGAATGGACCCAGCTTTCCAAGATTTAGATATGTCCCGTCCTGTGGTACGTTCCTGACATGTGAAGTGATGCTGATGAATGAATCTTTGTGAAGTGTTCCTTGTGAAGTCCTTGTGAAGTTTTTTCTTTTGTGAAGTGTCTTGATCTCCCAAAACTGGATCAGATATCCCAATCCTTATCTATGCCCATCCCCTCTTGGATTAGGGATTACCAATTAGATAAGGTGGGTGTGACGTATGTTAAACATGGGGATGATGTCATCTAATTGACATTCCTTAGAAACTTCTGCCCATCTACCACTTGATGGCACTGTTGTATCATATAACAATTTTGAATATTTTAAGAATTAACACATATATATATATATATATATATATATATATATATATATATATATATATATATAGATTGTTTTATTACTACTTAAACTTTGACCTTTCCCACCTTAAATCAATTAGGAGGGACTCTTTCTGACACTTTGCTCAGACTGACTGGCGGTATCAGAAGTTTTCCTAATCCCTGAATTTATGGGGCAGATAAGGGTTCTTCTGGTTTGTGTATCTTAACTGTCTCAGCGATTGAGTGATGATGTTTGAAATAACATCAGCTCCTCTAAAATAAACCCCATTTAAGAAAATTCAACTTAACATTCTCTATATCCACTAGAATATATCCTCTCAGTGAGATACAGACATATAAAGATACATTAATAATATTTGGTTATAATACATCAATATTGCATAGTATATATGAATCATTAACAAGTTCAAACGCTAAATAAATGCACACAGGAATATGTATGTATGTGAATATATGAATAGATATCTGTTTTACATCAGATGTGTTTTATGGACGTCTCTTATCAGATCATGGTTTAGCCATAAAACACCCATTGTTCCTCAGACAGACAAGTTTAGAGAAACCAGTGTAGATAAATCCATGTCTCAACAATAATATGAAGTATAATGCTCCCTATATATTTACTTTTAACACATTGAACTTGCCATGAATCCATCTTGGTTTTTTTTCAGGTTCATGCTGATCACATGCTGTTAAAGGCAATGATCATCCATATTGAATATAGTATCATCAGATACATTGTACACTTATGAAAATGCACAACATAGTGGATGATGTCCCCCTTAATTTTCTCAGGGCCAGGAACCTGACCGCCTGCAACATCAGCTCCCACACAACTCACTACTAATCGCTACTTGCCCGCCTACTGGAGGAAGCAGCGGTTGTCTCCTCCAGATCTTGGCTGGGCAGTAGCTGCTGACTGTCCTCTAGTAGCTTGTCCTCGCTGAAAAGTGGAGCGGAGCCTACGGCATATAATAATTCTCTAGCAGTGGGAACAGAAAAGGAAAAAAGCAGGGTGAGGGCACAGGGCCATGCCAACTAAGCGTTGTCTGAATAACCCACCAACTCTTGGCTGGGGGTTTCTGATGTCACTTGCGACAAAGTAGAAGACCGCGTCAACCACTCAAGCACTGCAGGGTTGCTGGTCAAGACAACCGCTAGATGACATCGGGAGTTCAGGCCTCTCGCTTCAACTCCTGCTTCATTAGCTGAATTCCTGATTTCATTAGCTGAAAGTACTAGCTTCAAGTACTACATTAAGTACTAGTAAAGAGATATTGCAGCAGACTGAAGAGATTCAAGAGATACTGCAAGAGATTGGCTTAGAGTCTCCAACTGGCTCATCTGTGTTGTTTTTGCTGATCATTGCTTAAGAGGTAAGGAATTCGGTCAGCTGTTTGCTATTGTGCGTTTGCTAATGAGCCTAGCTCACTAAGGTGTTACATTTGTTGCTGGGGGAGGAGTTTGGGAAGGAGTGTGTGTATATATAGAGACAGACTCATTAGCTGGCCTAATTCATTAGCTGAAAGTACTAGCTTCAAGTACTACATTAAGTACTAGTAAAGAGATATTGCAGGAGATAGTCAGGAGGTAGGCTGGAAGGTGGAAACAATACAAAAAAAAAAAGGTAAGATTTGTTTGATTTAAAGTTACAAATTTATTTTTTATTTTTATTTTTTTTCTCCTCTTTAAAATGGCAGACTTGGTTCAGTGCAGGAATTGTTGTGCATTTATTTCATGTTCCACTCTTTGGAGATTCGGATGCTGTCAGATCTGTAGACAGTTCTCCTTACTGCAGCAGGAAATTGCATTTTTGAAGGCTGAAATATTTAAATTATCTGTTAAACAAACTCCAGCTAGGACTGCTGCAATGCCACTGCCACAGAGGACCCCCAGAAATGGCAGATGGGTTAATGTAGGTTCTGGAAGTCTTAGAGTGGTGGATAGAAGACATGTCCCACAGTCGGTGGTTCTCCATAATTCATTTGCAGCACTCTCAGAATGTAAGGACAACATGGATATGGACTCAAGCACAGAGGGTGAGAAACCATCGACTCCTATGTCTAATGTATGCAACAAAAAAGATAAAGTGAAGTCTCAAAGGATGCAGCTGTTGCTGGGTGATTCAATCATAAGAAGTGTGGAGCTTAAAGAAAATGCTTTTGTGAGATGTCTCCCTGGGGCTACTGCTAGAAGAGATAGAAGACGTATTATTAATATTGTTAAGCAAGCAAAGCAGGAAGGGGACGTGGATGTTCTTGTCCATCTAGGGACAAATGACCTGGCTTGCAATGAAGTGTCAGAGGTGAAAAAATCTTTTATCACACTTGGTAATGACGTACAGGATTTTGCATCTACCATTTCATTTTCTGAAGTTCTGCCTGTGCATAATGTTCAGAATGATAGGCAGAGGCGCATAAAGGAGTTCAACATATGGCTTGGTAAATGGTGTCAAGAGCAAGGATTTGGCTTTGTTTCTCATGATAGCTCTACTTGGAATAGAAAGGAACTGTACAAAAAAGATGGTTTGCATCTTTCTCTCAAAGGAACAAATGTACTTAGTGAACAGCTCCAAGAATTTGCGAAAGAGTATTTAAACTAGGAAGGGGGGGCAAAAGAGTGAAAATAAAAGAGTCCAATTGCCCCCCGAAACAATGCCAGAACAGGTCAGAAGCACAGAGGTTAAGAAATGATAAGCTCAGAGTCCTGTCTACAAATGCTCGCAGTTTAGGTAAAAAAATCAATGAACTTGGGTCAATAATGGCATCTGAGAATGTAGATTTAGTGGCTGTTACGGAGACATGGTTTAATGAAAGAAATGACTGGGACATAACCATACCAGGGTACTCTTTATACAGAAGAGACAGAGAAGGCAAGAAAAGAGGAGGAGTGGCCCTGTATGTGAAAGATAGCATTAAATCTAACCTAATACAAGTTGGTGAGGCCAACATAGAGTCAGTTTGGGTTACGTTGCAGTTTGCTAACCATGCAGTAACTCGTGTAGGTGTGATATATAGACCACCTGGTCAAGTTAAAGAACTAGATGATCTACTAGTTGAAGAAATAGCTAAAATGACAATGAAAGGAGAAGTTATCATTATGGGAGATTTCAATCTTCCAGATATAAACTGGAAAACCAAAATAGCAAGTTCTACCAGGAGTACAGATATTCTAAATTCCCTACTGGGGTTATCTCTACAACAAGTGGTTGAGGAGCCAACCCGGAGGGAGGCCATTTTGGATTTGGTATTCACAAACGGGGATTCGGTATATGATGTCATTGTAGGCGAAACCTTGGGATCTAGTGATCACCAGTCAGTGTGGTTTAATATAAGAACTGTGAAAGAGTCCCACCACACAAAAACAAAAGTTTTAGATTTTAGAAAAACAGACTTTTCAAAAATGAAATTAGTCATAAATGAGTCCTTATCAGACTGGAACGGATTACATGGAGTCCAGGAGAAATGGGACTACTTAAAAGGTGCATTATTGAAGGCAACAGAAAATTGCATTAGACTCGTCAGTAAAAGCAAAAAAAGGAGGAGACCAATGTGGTACTCAGCAGAAGTGGCCCAAATCATTAAAAATAAAAAGCTAGCATTTTGTAATTATAAAAAAACCCAGAGCAATGAAGATAAGGAAATCTACAAGATTAGGCAGAGAGAGGCCAAGCAAGTTATAAGAACTTCTAAAGCGCAGGCAGAAGAAAAACTAGCTCAGTCTATGAAAAAAGGGGATAAGACATTCTTCAGATATATAAATGAAAAAAGGAAATTAAAACAAGGAATAACTAAATTAAAAACAAAGGACGGAAGGTATGTAGAAGAGAATAAAGGGCTAGCCGACTGCCTTAATGAATACTTCTGTTCAGTTTTTACAAAAGAAAAAGGAGAAGGACCTCCACTAGAAAGAATGACTATTAAATCGTTTGATGCATGTATCTTTACAGAGGAAGATGTTCTAAGTTTGCTGTCTAAGGTGAAGACAGATAAGTCACAGGGGCCTGATGAGATACACCCAAAATTATTAAAAGAGCTTAGTGGTGAGCTGGCAAAACCGTTAACAGATTTATTTAACCAATCATTAGTAACAGGAGTCGTCCCGGAAGATTGGAAATTGGCAAATGTCGTGCCCATTCACAAGAAAGGTAGTAGGGAGGAATCGAGCAACTATAGACCAGTGAGTCTGACATCAATAGTAGGCAAATTAATGGAAACCCTATTAAAGGATAGGATTGTGGAACATCTAAAATCCCATGGATTGCAAGATGAAAAACAACATGGGTTTACTTCAGGGAGATCATGTCAAACAAATCTTATAGATTTTTTTGACTGGGTGAATAAAATAATAGACGGTGGAGGTGCAGTAGACATCGCATATCTAGATTTTAGTAAGGCTTTTGACACTGTCCCACATAGAAGACTTATCAATAAACTGCAGTCATTGAGCATGGACTCCCATATTGTTGAGTGGATTAGGCAGTGGCTGAGTGACAGACAACAGAGGGTTGTAGTCAATGGAGAACATTCAAAACAAGGTAATGTTACCAGTGGGGTTCCACAGGGATCTGTACTGGGACCGATTTTGTTTAATATCTTAAGTGATATTGCAAAAGGCCTCGCTGGTAAGGTTTGTCTTTTTGCTGATGACACAAAGATATGTAACAGGGTTGATGTTCCTGGAGGGAAACGCCAAATGGAAAAGGATTTAGGAAAACTAGAAGAATGGTCAGAACTCTGGAAACTGAAATTTAATGTGGATAAGTGCAAGATAATGCACCTGGGGCGTAAAAACCCAAGGGCAGAATATAGAATATTTGACACAGTCCTGACCTCAGTATCTGAGGAAAGGGATTTAGGAGTAATTATTTCAGAAGACTTAAAGGTGGGAAGACAATGTAATAGAGCAGCACGAAATGCCAGCAGAATGCTTGGATGTATAGGGAGAGGTATAAGCAGTAGAAAGAGTGAAGTGCTTATGCCGCTGTACAGAACACTGGTGAGACCTCACTTGGAGTATTGTGCGCAGTACTGGAGGCCATATCTCCAGAAGGATATAGATACTCTAGAGAGAGTTCAGAAAAGAGCTACTAAACTAGTACATGGATTGCAGGATAAAACTTACCAGGAAAGGTTAAAGGACCTTAATATGTATAGCTTGGAAGAAAGAAGAGACAGAGGGGATATGATAGAAACTTTTAAATACATAAAGGGAATCAACTCGGTAAAGGAAGAGAGCATATTTAAAAGAAGAAAAACTACCACAAGAGGACACAGTTTTAAATTAGAGGGGCAAAGGTTTAAAAGTAATATAAGGAAGTATTACTTTACTGAGAGAGTAGTGGATGCATGGAATAGCCTTCCTGCAGAAGTGGTAGCTGCAAATACAGTGAAGGGGTTTAAGCATGCATGGGATAGGCATAAGGCCATCCTTTATATAAGATAAAGCCAGGGGCTATCCATAGTATTCAGTATATTGGGCAGACTAGATGGGCCAAATGGTTCTTATCTGCCGACACATTCTATGTTTCTATGTTTCTATGCTGCCACCCCCCCCCCCCCCCCTTCTGCCTGTGACAAACATTTTGGGCCGGTCACTTGTCTGACACTGTTAAATAAAATATCTAAATTAAAAGGAAATTAATAGTGTTGAGAGAGCATGCTCGGCACATCAGTGCTCAACTGAATACTGTGGGTGCTCGAGTACAATTTAATACAATGAAAGTCAATGGGAGACCCGAGCATCAAACCAGGCACCCCCTGCTCTGAGGAAGAGAGGGAGTCTGGTTCACATTTTTTTTTTTAATTGATGGACACCCTATCAAAATGGTTTGGAAACAGCATTAAGAGGATGGCTGGATGTGTCTTAGACTCCTATTATCTACAACATACAATAGACAACCACTCAAAGGCTATATGCCAAAAGCCAGGTATATGCAAGCCATCAATATATCCATGAGACAGATGACAGGCTTTGTGCACTGAGACATTCCAAACCAGCTCTCATCTGACTGAGAGCCAGTAAGCCTCAAAGTTACTTCAGATCTGTTGGATGGCTTTGGTGGACCTGCACACCTAGATCAATATCCTTAGGGAGACGACGTGTTTTTTTTTTTTTTCTTATTGTCCTAACCTAATATTAAATAACCTTTTTCTATACATTTTTTTTTTTTTGTCATGTAAACTAATTTGCATAAACATGGACATATGGGAAAGACATGCAAATGAACAGAAGCTGCCTTGTTTTTAAGCTGAAAAACCATTTGCATGGGAAATCTGTGATCTACACTACTCATAAACAGCGCCATCTATTGGTTTCATAGTTTTGATGAGTAATATTCTAGTCATAGAATTTATTTAAAAAAAATTCTTACAAGCAGAATCTTGCTAAAAAGTGCCTGCATCAGTGTGGTCCAGCAGAGCAACAAAGAGGGCTGTGAAAGGGGGGAGGGCAGGATGGGGGGGGGGAAAACCTGCGGCCGAAGGTCACTCCAACTTGCAGCTACTAATGTAACACCTCAGACTGGTTTTACCACTTCTGCACCTTGCTACGGTCTTTATTGGTCTAACCTAATGTCATCTTATGCATTTATTCCAGGTCCTCCACACTGTGCATTTCTAATGTTATGTAACTGTTCATGTAATGTGTCTGGTTCACCAGCATGTGGCAGAAAACATGGCAGAGCTATATTTAGATAGAATAGAACTTACCATTACATTCTAAACCCTCTGGAGAGAGGTGGGTGAGTACCACTTCCTTTCTACAGGAAGGGTGGGGACCAGTTTCTAGTTTGTCTAGCTTACCCCCTGCTTGGGGAAGGGTGTAAGGGCATGTCTCTGGACGTGCCCAAGCCAGCCAGAGCGCCCTTAACTCTGCTGGCCATTGAGGCCAAAGCTTAAAGCCTCAGAAGCCAGGAGCATAGTTCCCTGGCATAACTTGAGTCAGACTAAAGAGAGAAGGTGCAGCAGACAGAAAAAGCAGAGTTATATAGCTAGCCTGTGTCACGGACACTCCTGTGACAGGGGCCAGGAGACCAGAGACTGGCAACACGTGGGTTAATCTGAATGGTTCCTTATGGATCTTGTGTCTGCCTCTGGCAGGTATTGTTTGGTCATTTAACTTTCCCTATTTATTACTGCTTACCCCTACTGGGGGTGCAGTTTATAGCTTCAGTTTCTGGATTCTGGGCTAGCTGGTGGTTGGATCTCAGTTGAGCTCCTAGCACTGCCTTTGCTCCACGTGAAGTTAAGTGTCGTCTTTGCTATTTGTATTTTGTTTGTATTCCCCTGTCTGTTGTATCCAAGCCTGAGGGAGACTCCTGTTCATCCTTCTGGTGGAGGAATAGGTGGTCTCAAGTCCTGTCACTATACCAGGGCCCTACAGGGTGTGTTAGGGCTCTAGGTTACGGTGTATGAACTTTTCTACCATCAAGGTCAGTTCATACTGATAGTTGGTCAGGACTTGGATTAGGGTTATTCTAATAAGTGACCTCCTTTACCCTAGTTTCCAGGGCTTATTCCTATCCCCTTCCCTCCTGTGCTTGGTGTGGAGTGTCCCCCCACACTGCATCTGTGACAGCCTGTCAGTACAGCAGAGACAAAGAGAAACAGATATAGCAGCGTCAAGTTTGACTGCCAGTTTTAATGCTAAAGCCTGCTGGGCCCAAGACAAAAATGTAAACTGTTTTGGAGAGCGTTTTATGCAAGTAAAGCTGCCATTGAACTTCATCTCAAGGTCTGGACTCGTTATTCTTTTATCCCTCAATTATTTCCCCATAGCCAAAGCCTGTGGTCCAGCCGTGTCCAGGTAGGAGCACCGTGACACATACACATTTTAGGCCACACTATACCACTTGGCATTCCTACACTTGGGATGCGTTATATAGGGGGCACAAGGGGGGGGTGCCCGTTGCACGAAGATGAAAGCTGTGTACTGCCAGGACCTTCAATTATGACAGGTGGTTGTGGCCAAAGGGGAAGTGCAGAAAAATGAGCAAAGATGCACCCTATGTCTATTACTAAAGATGTGCCTGTAGCAAGTCTGTGTGCATGTAAAATTTGTATTTTTTGGGTGTATCTTACAGTCCACAGTCTGGAAAATATGGTAGATTGCATAATTAACAGGTTATGAATTAAGGCGCAAAGTAGAACTTAGCCAGTAAGTTATGACAACGTTAATATTTATGCATAGAGGGTTTGGTTTTGTCAGTATTTTTATTTCTTATTTTTTTGCAGGTCTCTGGGGTTTGGTTAATAATGCAGGGGCTTTTTGCCCTGCTCCCAATGAATGGCAAAAAAAGGAGGATTTCGTAAGGGTCGTGAATGTAAATTTAATTGGTACAGTGGACGTGACGCTACATCTACTGCCGCTTATAAGAAAAGCTCAAGGACGTATTGTTAACATATCTAGTTGTTTAGGAAGATTGTCATTTATCGGTGGTGGATATTGCATGTCAAAGCATGGTGTGGAGGCTTTCTCCGACTGTTTAAGGTGAGTTTGTGTAAGACGGCGATAAGACTGGTGCAGATGAATGCTAATATCAATAGTTAATATTACATTTAAAGAGGACCTGTCGCCAAAAAAATGCAATGCATTCTGACAGCACCATGTTGTAGAGCAGGAGAAGCCAAGCAGATTGATATACATTTTTGTGGGAAAAAATTCAGAATAACCTGTAATTTTATAATGTATACCATATTTTTCGCCCTATAAGATGCAACGGCCCATAACAAGAGGTTTTAGAGGAGAACAATAAGAAAAAATAACCCCTCCCTCCTGTATAACTGTTCACATGGCTGGAGATATAAATGTAAAAATCTTTTCTCTCAAAAATATAGATCCGCTTCTCCTCCTGCTCTATAACATGGTGCTTTTAGAGTCTGTTGTGTTTTTTGGAGACGGGTTCTCTTCTTCCTGGTGAATAAAGCAATTTTGTGTGTGTGTAATCTTCATAAAGTTGAGCAACAGTTCAAGTGCATTGACTTCTTATACCGATCCCAAGTTGTAACATGAAAGCTCATTCTTGGGGTGCATTCACATAACTGTAGTTCTGGGTCCGCATCCGTTCCACAATTTTGCGGAACAGGTGAGGACCCATTCATTTCAATGGGGCCGCAAAAGATGTGGACTGCATACAGTGTGCTGTCCGTGTCCACAGTTCCGTTCTGTGGCCCCAGAATGCACACGGCTGGTATCTGTTTTGCAGACCGCAAAACAAATCCGGTCGCATAAATGTAGCCTTATCCACAGTTTCAGCCCCAGTTATAGGTCTTCAACACAGTGAAAGCCTGATATCCCTCAAAGGAAGGAAAACCAAGCAAAGGGGTGTCCCCATTACAGAGATCACCAGATCCACCCTATTAAGTGGCCCCTATGTCAAGATCCAGCTCTTTTTTTACAAGCCTTAAGGATGTGACCGGGGAAGACCTAAGCCAGCTATCATCCACAGACAGCTGTTTCGGGCTGTTGCCCCTCATCGGCGTTGAGTAGGATTCTGGCTAACTGGGAGCAATGCCTTGGAGACTACTCCAACAAAACTGCCTTAGGTTTTCCCCTGTCACATCCTTAAGGCTTGTAAAAGAGCTGGATCTTGACATGGGGGCCACCTAATATGGTGGATCTGGTGATCTCTGTAATGGGGACACCCCTTTGCTTGGTTTTTCTTCCTTTTGAGGGATATCTGTCTTTCACTGTGTTGAAGACCTATAACTGGGGCTCCACGGTTATTTTGCCTATTACTGTTTTACAGGGAGCTTTGCAGTTTGGATTGCTTTTGCTATAAGAATTGTTTTTATTAAAATAAATTATACTTGTTAAAATGTAATAAATGCTGGTAAACCCCATAACCATGCTCTATTTGGTTTCCAGGAGGGAATTGTGTGAGTTTGGAGTAAAAGTCTCCATCATAGAACCAGGCGCTTTCGGAACAATGATGACACTTTCAATAGATCATCATGTAAATAACTTAAAGCGTTTGTGGGAAAATCTACCCCAAGGAATTCAAGACAGCTATGGCGAGCAATACTACGAACAATGTAAGTAGACTTGTGCAGATACTGCTATCAGAAAACATTAAAGGTTCGGCAAATGGCATTTATCATGTAGAGAGAGTTAATACAAGGCACTTACTAATGTATTGTGATTGTCCATATTGCCTCCTTTGCTGGCTTCATTCATTTTTCAATTGCATTGTACACTGCTCATATCCAGACTATTGTTTGGCTGACAATCTGATTTTGTATGGAAGACTCTCTATTGACAGATGATGAAGTGGAGAGAAAGATTGAGTGCGTTGAATGTCAATGCCCTATCCGTGTTTTTTTTTTTCTTTTTTTATTCCTGGAGAGAAGTCACCACCAGAGGTGACTGGAAGCATGTTTCTCCTCTCCCCATTGAAAATACATAATGCTGGGCCGGACCAAGCATGTATGTGTATGGGAGAATTGAAAGAGATTGCTGTTGGCAGAACACATTTGGCCAACAACTGTTGACGTTTTATGGGTGCCTCTTTTAAAGGGGTTATGCAGGCAGTTTATACAGATGACCTATCCTCAGGATAGATCATCAATATATGATCAGTGGGCAGGGGTCTGATACCCAGCCTCCTGCTGATCAGATGTATAAAGAGGAGATGGTGCTCCATGCCTGCACTGCTTCCATTTTATTACTGTGCATTGTCATTACATGTACTCTCTCCAAATGGACTGAGTATTTGTAATTACCGTGATTTCCGAGACAACAGGCAGTGTCATGAAGAGGAAATGGCGTTCGTATAGAGTGTCGCCTCATCTTCAAACAGATGATCAGTGGGGGTCCGTCACCTGTCACCCCAGCCGATCCGATATTGATGATCTAGCCTGAGGATAGGTCATCAATATATATTGCTGCACAACCCCTTTAAATAACATACACCAGGGTTACTGAAAACGTAACTTTTATTTAGCCAGCATATTATAATATGGGACTTTCTCCAGTTAGTATAACGATGGTAAACATACAAGGGTACTTAAACATGGCACATGGTGGTGAACCCCTTGAGGACCCTGGGATTTTCCTTTTTTTTTTTTTTTTTTTTTCCTTTTTTTTTTTTTTCGTTTTTTTATTTTTCACTCCCCACCTTCCCATAGTCTTAACTTATTTTTATTTATTTTATTTTTTTCCATTCACATAGCCTTATGAGGGCTTATTTTTTGGCGGGAGAAGTTGTAATTTCTAATGGCACCATTTACGGTTGCATACCATGTAGTGGGAAGTGGGAAAAAAAGAATCTGAATTGGGGGAAAAAAAACACAATTCTGATAAAGGTTTTTATTTTTTTACACTGTACACTATGTGGTAAAATTGATCTGTTATCTTCATTCTCCAGGTTAGTCAGATAGAGATATAAATATATAATCTGTGTGAGGGCTCATTTATTTGCGGGACAATCTGTTCTTCTCAGTGATACCAATTTGAAGTGTGTGCGACTTTTTGATCACTTTTTATAAAAAAAATTATTGGGTAGTTGAAGTGACAAAATGGCAAATTGTCTGTTTTTATATATATTTTTTTCCTGTTACGCCACTTGCCGTATGCTATTAATGTTATATTGTATGGGCATTTTCGCAGACGGTGATTGTGTGTGTGTGTTTTTTTTATTTTAAGGAAAGGGGGGTGATTTTGAACTTTTCTTAGGTTTGGCAATCATTAGATTGCCCATTGTGTTCATTGATGGCTATATAGCCATCACTGAACACTTCATTTTCAATATAATAATAAAATGCTGCCACCTAGTGGCCTGATTTGGAATATTCCTGAAATAGGCACCGAAGCCTGCTTGAGGCTTAGGGCTATATCGGCAATGTAACAGGGTCCCTGATCTCAGCCGGGGGGCCGCGGGTCTCTGAAATTTAAAATCGCAACAACCCGGCGGCTATGGCGCCGCTGCATGTGCGAGCGGGCGCCATGTTTAGGGACCGGAGGTCCTTAAGGGGTTAAACGGTCTTAGGCCTTATTCACACAAGTGTTTTGGTCAGTGATTGTGAGCCAAAACCAGGATGGGAGCCTCCGCAGACATAAGGGAAAGATCTGCTCCTGTTCTGTGTTTAGAGCCCCACCTGGTTTTGCCTAAAAATCACTAATGGAAATGACTGACCGAACACTGACTGTTTGAAGGAAGCTTTAAGCTGAGTTCACACTTAAGTTATTTGGTCAGTTATTTCTATCAGTTGTTGTGAGCCAAAACCAGAAGTGGAGGCTACAGAGGGATAATGTATAATTGAAAGATTTGCATCTGTTCTGTGTTTTTTTGACCTGCACCTGGTTTTGGCTCACAATAAGGCTCCATTCACACGTCCGCAAAATGGGTCCGCATCCTTTCCGCAATTTTGCGGAATGGGTGCGGACCCATTCATTCTCTATGGGGACGGAATGGATGATGACAGCACACAGTGTGCTGTCTGCAGCCGCGGAGCGCGGCCCCGATTTTGGGTCCGCAGCTCCGCAAAAAGATAGAGCATGTCCTATTCTTGTCCGCAGCTTGCGGACAAGAATGGGGGTGACGGGCTGGTGTGTTGAGGGTCCGCAACACACCACGGACGTGTGAATGTAGCCTAAGGCCTCTTGCACATGACCGTATGGCTTTTTCAGTATTTTGCGGTCTGCAAAAAAGACTGTCCATGTGCATTCCGTTTATTTACGGAACAGCTGACCCCGATAGAACAGTACTATCCTTGTCCGTTATGCGGAAAATAATAGGACATGTTCTATTTTTGAACAGAAAAACGGAAACTGAAGGCATACGGAGTACCTTCCGTGTGTGTGTGTGTGTGTGTGGTGTGTGTGTGTGTGTGTGTGTGTGTGTGTGTGTGTTTTTTTTTTGTTTTGTTTGTTTTTTTGAACTTTGCCTTATTCAGTTAATAGCCATCAGTTCTTCCATAAGTTCCACCAATCATCCTAGACAGTGGTTTTCCGATTCTCTTATATTGATGATGTATCCTTAGGCCATCAACATCTGGTCAGCAGGGATTCGACACCACACTCTGCTCAATCAGCGGTTCTGCAGTAGCTCCATCCTCTGAAGTGAATGGGAGCAGCACTGCAGTAACCAGCTCCATCCACTATAGAAATGGATGAAGCTGTGTAGTTTTGGCACTGACTTCCGGTACCAGAGCTACTGCAGAACAAATGATCAGTAGGGGTACGGGGTGTTGAACCTCTTCCGATCAGATGTTGATGGTCCATCCTGGGGCTAGGCCATCGATATGAAGACACTAGAAAACCCATTTTAATGCATTTATCATTAGGTGTAAAATTCCCAAGCAACCACCCACCAAGTTTTAGAATTGAACCATAATTTACAATGTGTTTTTTTTTTAGGCCATCACTTGTGACATCACTCAAAATAATAAGTATGAAATATTTAATGTATATCCACTAGACATGCCATAAATTCCTGGCACATTCTCCATGAAGTTAATAGACTATGCATATACATGGCCCTTGGAATCCATGGGTGCAATGTAAAGAGCCAAGTAATCCCTGAAACGCCTAACTACTACGGCAGACAGGGCCTTGCACAAGTGTGGCCACCTCTGCATTAACTTATATCGGAAATAATGTTGATGTGAATTGGTAAATAATGACTAGAAAATCCTTATGCACCCAATCGGTGAGGGCCCTGCCAGGCATTTATGGCATATACGGTCAACATCCCATAAACGTTGTGGTGGTACGATTTGTGGAAGATCTATCACTGTCATTTGGAAAGTTTTAGCAAACTTGGAATAGTTTTTATTTAAAAAAACAAGGCCATGAAGCACAAACACATTACAATTTAGATATATGGTACTATTGCTTATACAGATTTACAATACCCTTTAGGCCCTATCCAGAAATGTATTAGCCATTTGCATGAAGTAATAAAGAACATATATTACAGTGTGACATTTTAATTTATCTACAGATGAGAATGCTCTGAGGGGTTTAGTAGGAACAGCCAGTCCCAAGATTTACAAGGTTACCAACAGTATGGAGCATGCTTTGACTGCTGTGTACCCATGGACAAGATATTCTCCTGGCTTGGACAGCAAGCTTTTCTACCTCCCGATGTCATACCTCCCTACTGTATTATCTGACTATGTGCTATGTCACTCGGCACCTAAACCAGTCGCTAAGAAATGGGGAGAGAGACCGGCACAGCCAAATGTGACTCAACAAAATGGGCTGTAATTCAATCATACGTTTATCACTGAGATATAACTATGTAATATTTGGAAACTCTTCTAATAAAGTGTAATATGCAATAATTTTTTCTCGACCAGGCTTATTAGTGGAATTATAATATTTTATCATTGTGGTCTATCATTGTTATGTATGCCGATTTCTCAAGCCTAAATATTACACTGATTCAAGAGTACTAATAATCCTAGGTGATGTGTACGATACTGGTGGCTGTCAAACTCCAATTTACCAATCTGTCAAATGGGACAAGCAAAACTGTAGAAATAAAAGGGTGCATTTTACACACTAGTACAGTGCAAAGCAAGTGTGGACTAAGTACTGAAGCACACCGTTCAACAGGGATAGACTGCGCATTGGGAGAAGCACAGTGCTGAAGAATCTGACAGCTATCTGGTTATTCTATTTAGACATACAAGGGCACATTAAGACCGGTGTTAGACACTGGTCTTAATAAAGTCCCATAGCTGGCGGAGGATCCGCTGCAGTCATGAAGAGGCGCAGGCCTCTCCATACCTTTTTTTTTTTTTTTTTTTTTTTTTTTTTTTTTGCACATCCAGCGCCAGTTCTAAATGTAATACGGTTTCCAAGCTGTCTTACATTTAGACCATTTTCTACGCCTTCAATGGGTGTAGAAAATGGTGAATGAGACGGGCCCCCACAGAACCTGTAGAAGGGCTTAATTCTTGGTGGTCTACTGTCTAGAGTACCTTGGACCTAAACCAAGAAACTATTCTTGGAGCCCTTCCTTTAGAACAGAAGTAATACATGACCATTGTTACATGAATCATGAGAACTGTTTTGAACTGAGAAATGCAGTGATACATTTTAGATCATGATGGAATCTGCAACAGAAGCATCCAATTCGGGAGTGAACAAGGCCTTATTTTCCATTTCATCCACCATGACTGCCCACAATGAGATTGACCCTTGACCTCTGTAGGGGCAGGAACACATGAAGAGTTTAAATTCCCCCCACCCCTCCACCTCCTCAGTGCTTTCCTGCCCCTACAGGGGCCAACATGTGGAGAGAGCCCTCCTGTCAGGAGGGTTGTGACATCGTACTCAATATCGTTTTTTTTTACAGGAATCTCCTGCTGTCCTCCCGCGGCAGGGGCTAAGGCTGGACAGCATGGAGCAACAAGGACCCTCGTCCTAGCTTATGCTGGGGCCTGCGGTCCTCCCTTACCTCTAGACCTCCTTCCTCACATCGGGAAGCAGTCTGGGGTGCCGGCTTCACATGGAGGTTCGCGCATGGTGTTCGGCGTCCTCCTTGCAAACACCTGACCGGCCAGGGGAGTAGGTACAGCGCATGGAGCGCGAACATTAGGAGGCGGGCCGCGCAGACGCACGCACCTATACAATGGTTGGTGCGAAGCAGGCACACGCCGACAGCCCGGGGCGCAGCTTGATGACGTCAGACGCCGGGGCTGTTCAAAAGATCGCGGTTCCAGCCAGCATTTGCCTGCAGCACCACGATGTCTGACACCTACTCCCCGCCAGGAAGGTCCTGATCCCTCTGCCGCCAGTACTGAGAGTCCCCTCCGGGGGGGTTGTATCACTAAGACAGCACTTATATTTTAATTGCTAACTGCGGGATATCTGGTTGTTCCCTCACTTCCAGGGCTCTAAAGTGTCTAAAGCAAAGGTGAGATTACTAAAGTGCAATGCGTGCTCAAAAAGGCTACCTGAGAATTATAAGAAAAGGCTGTGCAAGTCTTGCACGGTCGAGATCTGGAAGGAAGAACCACCAGATATTCTTACAGAAATTAAATTGTTTATTCTGGACTAAATTAAAGGGAACCTGTCACCAAAAAAATCGCTTATTAAGCTGTTCAAAGTACCTTATAGTGCTACATAGTAGTGTCCTATTGCACTTTTTCATCGTTTTCCAGCATTTAGCCTCATTGAGAAATCAATGTTTTATTCAGCTGCTGCCCCGTGCTTTAAGTCAGGCTTGAAGTCAAGGGGGCAGCGGCCTAGTTGTCTACAATCCTGCTCTCCCCGCCTCCCGTTGCCTTGATTGACACGCCGCATCTCAGTGCCGGGACCGCGCTCTCAGCCCGCATGCGCAGTAAAGGGCTGCTGTAGCGCAATCCCGACTCCGGCTCGTACACTCAGCCGGCTTCAGTCTCGCTACAGCACATGCGCCCGCTCTGTATGCGCAGGTAGAGAAGATGCCGGGCGCGAGTATGTAAGGCTGGCGGGCTCATGCGCTGTAGCGAGGCCTAACCGCCTGCCTACCTTCAGTTCCTTGGTGCCAGAGCCACACGACTATAACCCAGAGCTGGCTCCTGAGGGAATGAAATGGAAGACAGGGAGACCTAGACAGAAGGATACGGATACCACAGTCTGTGAAAACAGATGTCAACTGGTGGAAACAAAAGAAAAGATTACTCAGGGGTCTTGATTGACAGAACCATCCAGAGGTTCAAGTAATAACGGACGCAAGTCTCGAGGGCTGGGGAGCCAAAATAGGAGACCATTTTTTTCAGGATACCTGGCCAGAGGACATAAAAAGGTCATCCAACTTCAGAACTGTACGCAGTTCTCGAGGCTATAACAAGAGGGGAAGGTCTGTTAAAGGGTCAACATCTAAAGATCCTGTCCGACAACACAACGGTGACATATTTGAGGCACCAAGGAGGGACAATGTCCAGCCTGCTAGGGGAGTGGCAAAAAGAATCTTCTCTTGGGCAGAAAGAAACACCTTATCGCTCTCTGCTGTCCACTTGAAAGGATGCGAAAATCCAGTGGCAGACTACCTGGGCAGAGAAAGAATAGAATAGATCCGGGAGAATGGTCCCTGAACAGAAGAATCTTTCAGAAGATATCCGAAAGATGGAGTCATCCCGAAATAGATTTATTCGCTTCCAGATGGAACACTCAGGTAGATCTCTTTTGCTCCCTAAATCCAGGGGACAGACCTTGGGCGATAGACGCCCTGTCAATCCGCTGGAGATGGAGACTAGCGTATGCATTCCCTCCAATACCTCTAATCTCTCGAGTCATCCAGAAGTTCCTAGGAGAACCAACCACTCTAATCCTGATAGCTCCTCTATGGCCAAAGAGGAGCTGGTTTTCCACTCTGAAACAACTGTAGTTGGAGGATCCTTGGGAGATCCCCTTTCAGAGAGACATGCTAGTCCAGGGCCCTCTTCTACATCCCAACCCAAGAATATTCAGACTAGCTGTTTGGATCCTGAGAGCGAGACCTTTAAGAAGTAGAGGCCTTTCAGATAGAGTAATCTTCACCCTTAAGGCCAGTAGGAAGAAGGTTACATCTTCCATCTACCTTTAAAATCTGGAAAAGATACTGCTCTTAGTTAGGGGTGAATCACCCGGACACCACCTCTCCTCCTATCAATAAAATTTTAGATTTCCTTCAGACTGGCTTGGAATTAGGATTGAGACCTAGTACCCTGAAAGTACAAATATCGGCTCTTTAGCACCTTCTACGACTGCAGCCTAGCCAATCACTGATGGGTTTAGGAGATTCATCAGAGCAGCAATCGGATTAAGACCTACTCTAAAATCTAGGGCTCCAACTTGCGACTTAAACATCATCCTAGAGAGTTTAACAAAACCTCCCTTCGTGCCGCTGTCTGATATTTCTTTAAAGCACCTTTCCCTAAAAAACGCTTTCCTGATAGCAATAACCTCAGCCAGACATATCAGAGAACTTCAGGCCCTTTCCGGCAAGGAACCGTATCTCCAGATCAACGAAGATCACATTTGTTTAATGCTCAATCCCGGGTTCCTCCCTAAAGTGGTCTCCTCCTTCCACCGTGACCAGGAGATATTTCTACCCTCCATTACCGGGTCCCAGGATAAGAGGGTCAGACGATAAAATGTGCCTATTAGATGTCAGAAAATAGTCATTCACCTTGAGTCTACCCAAGAATTTAGGAAGGATAATAATCTCCTAATACAGTTCTCAGGGAGAAATAGGGGAAAGAAGCTCTCTAAATCCTCCATAGCTAGGTGGATTAGATCCACCATGGAGTGTTGCTATGTGATTCAGGGCAAACCCAGCCCGGGAGTCATTTAAAGCCCATTCCACTAGGGCCACTGCCTCCTCTTGGGCTGAGAAAGGAGGTGTCTCACTTGACCAGATCTGTAGGGCTGCAACCTGGTCAAGTGTAAATACCTTTTGTGCGACACTATCGTCTTAGTCTTCCGGACTCGAATAAGACTCTTTTTGGCCGGAGGGTTTTACAGGCGATATGCCCACCCCATTTGTTACCTCTCATTGTGGATGAAATGGAAAAACCGCAATTAGACTTACCGGTAATTCCGTTTCCTTGAATCCACCATGATGGCCCGTACTATTCCCATCCCCAATAAATATATAATATTAATAATACACGGGGAAGATATACAGTCGTGGCCAAAAGTTTTGAGTGACACAAATATTAGTTTTCACAAAGTTTGCTGCTAAACTGCTTTTAGATCTTTGTTTCAGTTGTTTCTGTGATGTGGTGAAATACAATTACACGCACTTCATACGTTTCAAAGGCTTTTATCGACAATTACATGACATTTATGCAAAGAGTCAGTATTTGCAGTGTTGGCCCTTCTTTTTCAGGACCTCTGCAATTCGACTGGGCATGCTCTCAATCAACTTCTGAGCCAATTCCTGACTGATAGCAACCCATTCTTTCATAATCCCTTCTTGGGATTGTAGGCTGTAAGCCCAGGAGAGGCATGTTAGAGTAGGACCCATCTGATTAGAAGCCACCTTGTTGTCTGGTAGATGGGCCCGAAATATTTTTGATCAATTATATTCGCAAAGAGCTTCTAGCTGCATTTGCAGTAAGTATGGCCACCAAGCAGTTATTTTTTCAGTGTTTGCTTATATCTTTGTGCAATTGACTAGCAGAGTGCTGTTACCTGTAGTTCTACTTCTCTTTAAACAGCTGATCGGTGGGAGTGCCGGTAGTCGGACTTCCACCGATTTGATGTTGATGACCAATCCTGAGGATAGGTCATTAATATAAATAAAGCAGACAACCCATTTAAATGTGAAATATTCGACTCTATAAAACTAAAAATCCGGTACCAATGTAGGACCAACAGGAAAAGTGAGCACTGAAAAAAATCTAACTACACAGGAGTGCAACTAACATGCTACAGAACAATAATCTGCAAGGACAAAAACCAAAAAAAGCCCTATACTGACGCACATAGCCAAAAATTGATTTAAAGAGGACCTTTCATGTTTTTATACTAATTGAGATAAATACCTTTTTTTTTTTACCGCTGATGCGGCCACCCTGCCTGATTTTATTTATTTTTTTAAATATTGCTCCTGCGCCTCGCTGTGTTGTTCCCCCCCCCCCCCCCCCGCAGTTTTCCCGCTCACTATGCTAATACTGAGCATCGGTACAGGAAGGAGGAGAGGCATGGGTTTCTCAATGGAAGTCTTTCTCCTTGGCTGTGCCGCAATCCAATCACAGTGGAGAGTGTCACAGCCAGGGAGAAGGAGTCTCCTCCTCCCTGTACTGATGTTCAGTATTGGCATACTGAGTGGGAAAACTGCAGGGGGGGGGCACAGGAGAGCTATTTAAAAAATAAAATTAAAATTTGGCAGGGTGGCAGCATCAACGCAAGTAAAGGTATTTATCTCAATTAATACAAAATCATGAAAGGTCCTCTTTAAAGTTAACAAGGCACTACCTTGGCTCTAATTTACTTCAAGGGGTTATCGGAGTTATTATTATTATTTTTTTTTTTTGTTCTTTGTATGTTAATAACTAGGCAAATGTAAAGTGAATTGTAAACTCCTTATCTCTAGTTGCTGCTTTCTCAGATTTCAACTGAGGGTCACATGACCTGTGATGTCAGCCTCTCTCCCTGCTCTGTTTCATGCACAAGCCTGAGAGCAGATATGTGCCTGTACACGAGATGTCACTGTGCTGGCCAAGCCCCCATGCACTGCCAACTGCTGCTTATTGCTCTCTCCCTGGATTCTTGAGAGCTGAAAGCTTTACGGAGTAGCTGCAGGCAGTGAGGAGACAAATGCACAGGAGCTGACGGGAGTTCTGCAGAGCATTGCACAAGAACGGGTAAGGGGAGGATCCTGTGTGTATCAGCAATGTCATTGTGCAGCTGGGACTTGTAGTCCTACAAATACAACATGCAGCACTTGTATTCACTCCCTGTTATCGTCTACCATATGCACAGCCTAGGATGTTGCAATGTTAGGAGGGCTGTTGCAGGGAGCAGGAATCTTGAGGACGCCATTGCCTCCCTTCCTGCCTTTTTGGTGCAAGTTCTACTCTGTAGACAGCCCCGGGCATTCTCCATTCAGGTCGGATGCTGACCATGCGGGGTACTGAAAAGGTTTTATCAGAGGAAATGCCTTCCCTCCTGGATTCTATGAGGTCCTTAATTAAAGAAGTTAAAGGCTATGGACACCTTTTGTGCACTAAAAATCTATAAACCCATATCTTACCGTAATGCAGCACATAATAAAATTGCACTTGTTAGTTTACTGGTATCAGCTTTGCTTCACATGCTCTCAGCTACCTATATGCTACAGCCTGTAATCAGCAGATTTATTTCTCACTTTCCTTTCTGTAGAAAATACATTATTTGTAGATGCAGTGTCCCACTCAGTGATTGTCGTGGGCACTTCAAACTTTTTTTTTTGTATTTTTATTTTATTTATTTCTGTCTATTACTAATTCCTTATGAGGCTGTGGCATTACATTTAGCCACCACTAGGTGGTGCTAGTGCCACATTTTTTATATATATTATTATATAAAAATAGAGAGCGAGCCTGGGGTTAGCTAATACAAGTGAGAAGAAAGGAAGTTAATGAAGGAGCAGAACAGGCCTAGTCCACAATAAAGCTGCTTTTTTAGCTCCTTGGCCCTGATCAAGCTAAGGGAGTATAGAGAACAGAATTACAGCAGCACAGACCAGTGAATCTACGTCTGGATATGGAGAAAGTCTAGTGGAGTCTAAATTAGCCAATGGACTTCACAAGTACCAGTGACAAATAGGAACCTAAAAGTACCTAAACACAGCTGGATGATTAATGTGCAAAATTATCCTTTACCACATGCCTTTATGGACATAGTGGACCGTAATTCTTCAATAAGCATCATTTCCAAAGAATGGAGCAGAAGACTGATACCTGCTAGAGTTGAGCGGACACCTGGATGTTCAGGTTCGACGAGTTCGGACGAACTTGAAAAAAAGTTCGGGTTCGGGGACCCAAACTTTTGGGCACTAAAATGGCTCTAAAATAGTCCTGGAAAGGGCTAGAGGGTGCAAAAGGCATCAAAATGTGCTTAAGAGCATGACAACTGTTCTGCAAACAAATGTGGATAGGGAAATGACTTAAAATAACATAAAATACAGAAAAATTAAAAATAACAATCGATCTAGGAGTAGGAGGTTGAGGAGGCTGGGGATGTGGCAGTGTAGGTTGATGTGGCGGTGAAGGAGAAATAGGTAGCCAACATTGATTTGTGTTTTTTTTTTTTTGTTAAATTGGGGTATTCCCCAAAATATTGGGACATATAACAAAATAAAACAAAGAATAAGTGCACTTGAGTGCAAGAATGGATGGTTGAGGCTGGTATAAATGTCTATTCTGCACAAGGTACGGACAAGTCCTGTGGGATCCATGCCTGGTTCATTTTCATAAACGTAAGCTTGTCCACATTGGCTGCGGCCTGTGATAATGCTCTCTGCCGTGCTAAACACACGGTCACACTATACACTGGCTGCAGGGCAGGTCAGCACCTCCAAGGCTGACAAAGCTTTTCCACAATTTGGCCATGCTAACCCTGCCTTCTCAGGTGCTGGCGGTGCCTCAGCTGTGTTGGCGACCTCTTCCTCCTCCTCTGCCTTCACTTTGTGCTTCCACTGTGCCCCCGCTATCAGGTGGGAATGCTATCATCAGCGTGCACTTGTAGTCGCGCATCTTCCGATCAGTAACAGATGTTTTCACTAAATTTAGTTCCGTGTCAGCAATGCAGAGCAGGGGTTCATTCACAGCAATAGGGGGTTCATGTCACCCAGCAATAGAACTGAGGATTTTGAGAGATTTAGGCCCCTGTCACCCAGGCACAGCAGGGGTTTGTATACACCAAAAATGGTAAAATGTCACCCGACAATTAAAAATAAGAATTTTTTCAATTTAGGGCACTAAAATAGTCCTTGAAAAGGCTAGAGGGATGTAAAAGGCAATAAAATGTGCTTAAGAGCATGGCAACTGCTCTGCAAACAAATGTGGATAGGGAAATAACTTAAAATAAAATAACTAAAAATTACAAATTATTAACGTGCAACTCAGAGAAGGAGGTGGATATGGAGTCGGAGGTTGAGGAGGTGGTGAATGTGGTGTTGTAGGTGGAGGCAGCAATGGAGGAGGAGGAGGCAGCCAACAATGTTTTGTTTTTATTGGGGTAGGTAGCCCCCAAAATATTGGGACAAATAAAAATAAAAAAAGAAAACAAAGAATCATTGCACTTGACTTGAGTACAAGAATGTATGTTTGATGGTGGTATAAATGTCTATTCTGCACAAGGTACGGACAAGTCCTGAGGGATCCATGCCTGGTTCATTTTAATGAACGTGAGCTTGTCCACGTTGGCTATGGACAGGCGGCTGCGCTTGTCTGTGATAACGCCCCCTGCCGTGCTAAATACACGTTCAGATAATACACTGGTTGCAGGGCAGGCCAGCACCTCCAAGGCGTAAAGGGGAAGCTCAGGCCATGTGCCCAATTTTGAGACCCAGAAGTTGAAGGGGGCAGACCCGTCATTCAGTACGTGTAGGCGTGTGCACACATACTGCTCCACCATGTTGGTGAAAGGCTGCCTCCTGCTAAGACGTTCAATATCAGCTGGTGGTGCTGGTTGTTGTGGCGTGCTGACAAAGCTTTTCCACATTTCGACCATGCTAACCCTGCCTTCTGAGGTGCTGGCAGTGCCCCAGCCGCGTTGGTGACCTCCTCCTCATCCTCTGCCTTCGCCTTGTGCTTCCACTGTGCCCCCGCTGTCAGGTGGGAATGCCACCAGCAGCGTGTCTACCAGCGTGCGCTTGTACTCGCGCATCTTACGATCACGCTCCAGTGACGGAATTAAGGATGGTACATTGTCCTTGTAACGGGGATCCAGAAGCGTGGCCCCCCAGTAATCAGCACAAGTTAGAATGTGGGCAACTCGGCGGTCGTTGCGGAGACACTGCAGCATGTAATAGCTCATGTGTGCCAGGCTGCCCAGAGGCAACGAAAAGCTGTCCTATGTGGGAGGTGTATCGTCTGTGTCCTCTGTATCCCCCCAGCCACGCACCAGTGATGGCTATGAGCTGGTCTGGGTGCCACCTTGCTGTGAACATGGTTCTTCCTCCTCCTCATCCTCCACAACTGTGCCCTGGCTGGACAATTGTGTACCTTGGGTTTGTGGGTGCAGGAACCCACCCTCGGAGCCACTTGGGAATGACTGGCTGGAAACCCTATGAAATGATCCCTCTTCCTCCTCCTGTGCCACATCCTCTTCCATCATCGCCATGAGCGTTTTTTCAAGGGGGCATAGAAGTGGGATAGTAACACTGAGAACGGCGTTATCGGCACTGGCCATGTTGGTGGAGTACTCGAAACAGCGCAACAAGGAACACAGGTCTCACATGGAGGCCCAGTCATTGGTGAAGTGGTGCTATTCCGCCGAGCGACTCACCCGTGCGTGCTGCAGCTGAAACTCCACTATCGCCTGCTGCTGCTCACACAGTCTGGCCAGCATGTGCAAGGTGGAGTTCCACCTTGTGGGCAGGGCTGGTCTTAGGTGTTCAGGCACCCTGTGCGAGCTAATCTCGTGCCCCCCCCCCCCCCCCCCTGTTCACCTAAACATACACAAAGAGGAAAACAATCTTTGTAACAAACAGTTTTCTTTAATTACAGATAATTTAAGTGCAAGTGCAAACAAGTACAATCATACCCAGTGTCACCCATAGCCAGTCTCCTGCCCCCCTTAATCATACCCTGTCACCTTTGCCCAGTCCCCTGCCCCCTTAATCATACCCAGTGTCACCCAGAGCCAGTCCCCTGCCCTTCTTAATCATACCCAGTGTCACCCTTACCCAGTCCGCTGCCCGCCTTAATCATACCCAGTGACTGTCACGGTGTCACCCACCTTATCCAGTCCTCTGCCCCCTTAATCATACCCAGTGTCTATCACCCTTATCCTTATCCAGTCCCCTGCCCCCAGGCCCCATTTTAAAGAAAGATATTTGGTAAAAAAAAAAA